>NC_092225.1:24008942-24028942 GCF_036320965.1 Panulirus ornatus | reverse complement strand
AACACCCTCTTCTGCTCTCTCAACCACGCTCTTTTTATTTCCACACATCTCTCTTACCCTTACGTTACTTACTCGATCAAACCACCTCACACCACACATTGTCCTCAAACATCTCATTTCCAGCACATCCATCCTCCTGCGCACATCTCTATCCATAGCCCACGCCTCGCAACCATACAACATTGTTGGAACCACTATTCCCTCAAACATACCCATTTTCGCTTTCCGAGATAATGTTCTCGACTTCCACACATTTTTCAAGGCTCCCAAAATTTTCGCCCCCTCCCCCACCCTATGATCCACTTCCGCTTCCATGGTTCCATCCGCTGACAGATCCACTCCCAGATATCTAAAACACTTCACTTCCTCCAGTTTTTCTCCATTCAAACTCACCTCCCAATTGACTTGACCCTCACCCCTACTGTACCTAATAACCTTGCTCTTATTCACATTTACTCTCAACTTTCTTCTTCCACACACTTTACCAAACTCAGTCACCAGCTTCTGCAGTTTCTCACATGAATCAGCCACCAGCGCTGTATCATCAGCGAACAACAACTGACTCACTTCCCAAGCTCTCTCATCCCCAACAGACTTCATACTTGCCCCTCTTTCCAGGACTCTTGCATTTACCTCCCTTACAACCCCATCCATAAACAAATTAAACAACCATGGAGACATCACACACCCCTGCCGCAAACCTACATTCACTGAGAACCAATCACTTTCCTCTCTTCCTACACGTACACATGCCTTACATCCTCGATAAAAACTTTTCACTGCTTCTAACAACTTGCCTCCCACACCATATATTCTTAATACCTTCCACAGAGCATCTCTATCAACTCTATCATATGCCTTCTCCAGATCCATAAATGCTACATACAAATCCATTTGCTTTTCTAAGTATTTCTCACATACATTCTTCAAAGCAAACACCTGATCCACACATCCTCTACCACTTCTGAAACCGCACTGCTCTTCCCCAATCTGATGCTCTGTACATGCCTTCATGTACAGAGCATCAGATTGGGGAAGAGCAATTATTATTATTAATAAAAATAGTAATAATAATAATGTAATGATAATGATATGATAATGGTAATAGTAATTATTATTGTTATTATTATTATTATTATTATTATTATTATTATTATTATTATTATTAGTATTAGTATTATTATTGATACTACTAGTACTACTTTTATTATCGTTATTATTATTATTATTATTATTATTATTATTATTATTATTATTATTATTATCATTATTATCATCAAATGTTTTTGCACAGTTTTTTATTTGTTTTCTTATTCTTACCTAAACACTTCATCATTTATCAGCCACGAGGATCTGGCGATAATTACCTGAAACGCTTCTTTGTCAGAATGTTTATATAATTACATACATTGACGATCTATCAGCGCCAGGGTGGAGCCCCCCAGGCCTCCCCTGGCCCTGGAGGGTCCTGTTCACCATCAGGGGCCAGGCCAGTCTGGGCCAATGTTCTCCATCATCATCATCTCTCTCTCTCTCTCTCTCTCTCTCTCTCTCTCTCTCTCTCTCTCTCTCTCTCTCTCTCTCTCTCTCTCTCTCTCTCTCTCTCTCTCTCACCCCGGGAACCTTGCCTGAAGAACAGTGTTCTCTGTGTTTAGGCCATACTGGTCATGATACCCCAGTCACTCGACATATGCATGGTTGTTCAAGGGGGTCGCTGATGGTTCCACCTGGGGCGGGGTCGGGTCTGGAAGGCGAGAGGTGCTGGAGGCTGATGATGATGATGATGACCAGCTCTTGCCTCCCAGATGACGTTTCTCGGACCATGGGTGGCGAAGACCCTCCAGTGTGTCAGGGAATCGTGGTGTCAGGTCAGCACTCCTTATTCTTGTTGTGCCTCCACCAGGCTGCTGCTGTGGTGGTGGTGGTGGAGGTAAGGTGGTGGTGTTGGGGGAGAGACGAAGGGGGAGGGATAATGTTGGAGGCGCAGGGTTGCAAAGCTGAAAAACAATCGTCCACTTTCCTTGTCTCGCTTGTGTCCTTGGCATCATCAGCAAACATGTTTAAGTGCGACTCTAGTAGTTATTGTGGCCAGTGAAGTGTGTGTGTGTGTGTGTGTGTGTGTGTATGCGCTTCGGGTAGTTTACATATTGATTGTGCTCACGTCTCTTCTCGGTTCATGATACATGCATGAAGCATACATGCTCTTGTGCGTGTTAGACGAGAGTAATCATCACTTTTGACTGCTCACAGTAAGTGCTGTGCTTTGATCCCCCCCCCCCCCACCCCCTTCATCCTTTTCGTACACTCCGAATAATACCTTCATTCATCTAACACAAGATCTCCTCATCTTCACTATTCATCTCATCTTTATTCACAGAGAGAGAGAATGGTGTCTATTTATTACATATTTTTTTTCGTATAAAGATTGTTATCCTTGTTTTTATTAAGTGATTAAATTTTCCTAACTTGGCTGTAAATGTGTAAATGAAAACGTTATTGGGGAGGTTTACGGGATGAAAAATGTTTTGATACAAGATTTTATGGTTATGTTCTTCAATCTGTTTTTCGGGGGTAGCGCCAGAAATGGATGGATGAGGGCAAGTATGTATGAATATGTGCATGTGTTTATATGTATATGTGCGTGTATATATATGTGTATATGTTGGTATGTATATGTGCGTGTATGGGCGTTTAGGTATATATATATATATATACATATATATATATATATATATATATATATATATATATATATATATATATATATGTGTGTGTGTGTGTGTGTGTGTGTGTGTGTGTGTGTGTGAGTGGATGGTCCATTCCTCGTCTGTTTCCTCTCTCTCTCTCTCTCTCTCTCTCTCTCTCTCTCTCTCTCTCTCTCTCTCTCTCTCTCGTACTCTTCTATTGATCATTCCTTTTCTATTCACGTTCGTAACTTCATCTTTAAGGCCCTGACACTGTTCTTTCCTCTCCTTTTAAGTCCACTTTCCTCATCATCTGCCGGCCTTTTGTTCCCCTTTTATTCCGCCTTTATCTTTTATTCCTCCTTCGTTACATCTTTACTGATCATTCCCTTCTCTCTTCCTTTACCTCAGCTTCATCCTCAGGGTCGTAAGATCTTATTTTTTCCTCCCATTTTCCCCTTTGATTAACCATTTTCTCATTCACCAGTCGTCGTTTTCTTCATATGAAACCTGTTTAGTCTTGCTTCCCGTCCACCATTATACACCCACACACACACACACCCACACACACACACACACCCACACACCACACACACACACACACACACCCACACACAACCCACCCATCACTCCACTATTCGCCAGCATAATGCAGTACCACAACAGCATTTTTCCCCCCCTCCATTGTTTCGGCCGGGCTTTCCATCCGATCATTTCAAAAGCTGCCTCATTGGAGTTGCAAATGAGCAGTTGTAGTCCGTTGGGCCATCATATCCAGATATTATGATGGACAAGTAAACATCTCTTTATCATTAACTTGACAGACGGCCATTTATTTCATGAGAAAGGGGGGCCTTTTTTAGTTATAGATTCTCTCTCTGTACGTTCCGTTCGTATTGCTTTTAAAATCGGTGGCTTTAATGTGGCCTTTTTTTTTCTCTCTCTCTCTTGTTTGGCTTTGTGTTATTGAGCAGGAGTTCGTGAAGGGAGAGTCTCTTGCTTGTGGTGATGTGATCTGGGAGAAAGGAGGAGTTTAGGGAATGCGGGGAACACGTAGTCCTCAGCTCGGTAACTCCACACTGGTGAGGTTGCTGCTTGCGTGGTGCTGGGTCAGGTTAGGGGAGGAGTCGAGGAGGCAAGATGAGGTGATGAAGGCACGGCGTCCGTCCCGTGGTGCTGTTGCCGATGCATGAGGTGGTGGAGGGGCTAGGTGTATCGAGACGCTGAAACCTGAGAGAGAGAGAGAGTGTCGGTGTGTGTGTGTGTGTGTGTGTGTGTGTGTGTCGTGGTTGGTGTGGTTGCGGTCATATGTGAGGTGTGGTGAAGCTCCTGGAGCTTCTGCAGGAGGGAAGACGCAGGCGTTGGCGAGGTCTTGGAGTTTGTTCGCCGGCTGCTGCAGAGGTTTGGCCTTATGGTGGATGGGGATCGGACGTAGCCAAAGGCCCCCCCCGTCGTTGAAGCCGTCACAGACGACGGGCGTCGGCGATACTTCACGGGAGTCCTGCCGTAAGAGCTCACAACACAGAGTCACTCCGGCCCCCTGCTGCTGGTGTGTGTGTGTGTGTGTGTGTGCGCGCATGACCACGAGCAGCACACAAGGCTTTCGCACAGCGCGTTGTGATTGTCTTAATTAAAAGCTCCGGTCATGAGAAACATATATATATATATATATATATATATATATATATATATATATATATATATATATATATATATTTTTTTTTTTTTTTTTTTTTTTTTTTTTATACTTTGTCGCTGTCTCCCGCGTTTGCGAGGTAGCGCAAGGAAACAGACGAAAGAAATGGCCCCCCCCCCCCATACACATGTACATACACACGTCCACACACGCAAATATACATACCTACACAGCTTTCCATGGTTTACCCCAGACGCTTCACATGCCTTGCTTCAATCCACTGACAGCACGTCAACCCCTGTATACCACATGACTCCAATTCACTCTATTTCTTGCCCTCCTTTCACCCTCCTGCATGTTCAGGCCCCGATCACACAAAATCTTTTTCACTCCATCTTTCCACCTCCAATTTGGTCTCCCTCTTCTCCTCGTTCCCTCCACCTCCGACACATATATCCTCTTGGTCAATCTCTCCTCACTCATTCTCTCCATGTGCCCAAACCATTTCAAAACACCCTCTTCTGCTCTCTCAACCACGCTCTTTTTATTTCCACACATCTCTCTTACCCTTACGTTACTTACTCGCTCAAACCACCTCACACCACACATTGTCCTCAAACATCTCATTTCCAGCACATCCATCCTCCTGCGCACATCTCTATCCATAGCCCACGCCTCGCAACCATACAGCATTGTTGGTACCACTATTCCCTCAAACATACCCATTTTTGCTTTCCGAGATAATGTTCTCGACTTCCACACATTTTTCAAGGCTCCCAAAATTTTCGCCCCCTCCCCCACCCTATGATCCACTTCCGCTTATATATATATATATATATATTTTTTTTTTTTTTTTTTTTTTTTTTTTTCTTATCTTTAGCATTGTCGGACAGTATAGATCTGGGAGAGATTTAGTCTCAATGTGCAGGTAATCCGCCTTGAAAACGAGGTGTGGGTCGGGGGGTGAGGGAAGGGATTAATCTTAAAAAAAAAACGTGTTGCGTTGTAATCCTTCTTCTCTAACGTACGTTGCGGAATATTATGATATTATTATATTATTATATTCGTAAATGTTCTCCCATTTTCTTATTATGTTTTTTTTTCTTCTGTCTGGGGTGATAATTTTTTTTTTTGTTTGTCTGGGGTGATAAAGGCCCGTGAACCACGTACCTGCTAGACTCTTATGTTCATACACTTTGGAAGAAAATAAGAATGATCATTGTGTGCGAGTTAACTGTTCGTTGCTGTACAACGACAATATCTGAGGGATACAGTGACTATTGGAACCGACATGCCAGGAAATTTTTATCGATGTGTGATATAACTTCGAATCTTTGTGTACTTATAAGCTTACTCAGAATAGCTTTTGCCAAAAAAGAAAAAGAAAAAAAAAATTTAGCGACAATACATTACAGTGTAACGGATGCTTATTGCCAGCGAGCAGGGCATATGATTTCTTGGCGGGAGTCTGTTGCCTTTTTCTCATCGTTAGAAGTGCCTGAAGTTGAGGTCCATGATAAACTGGTGCCAATAACTTCACCCCAAGCACCAGAAAACGTGCAGTTTATTATAATTTTCAGTAAAAGGGAATATAATGGTGTTCTCCCCCCACCCCTCGCGATATCTGGCACTTATGAAGCCAGTTGTTGCCAGATGCCGTCGGCGTTCGTGGGTTGTTGTATTATCGAGATTTTTATCATTTTCATTTTTTATACAACATATGATAAGGATTTTAATGTAACGTCCCTGTGAGGGTGAAAGCCATGATAATCCAAGAGTGTATATGTGTATATATGATTAAAGGATTCGCTTTTACTCCTAGTATGGCTTGTGCTATGTTAGGTTAGATTTGGCTGCAGTTAGGTTAGGTTAAGTTAGGTTAGGTTAGGTTAGGGGTCAGACTTCACATTTCCCCTAGTATAATTTATAAGAAAGTGAGGGGAGGCGTGTGTTCAAATCATTTTAATGTGGCAGATTCCTATTCTTCTTCTTCCTCTTCTTCTTCTTCTTCTTCTTCTTCTTATTATTATTATTATTATTATTATTATTATTATCATTATTATTATTCATATTCATATTATTATTATTATTATTATTATTATTATTATTATTATTCATATTCATATTATTATTATTGTTATTATTATTGTATTATTATTATTATTATTATTATTATTATTATTATTATCATTATTATTATATCGTTTGTCTGACATTTTCTATTCAAGAACACAGTATTTTTCATGAACCCTGTCATTCAACCATACAGACAAATGATAGAAATGAATGCATAGATATCAGTCGTGTTTCCCCCCCCCTCACCTGCAGCCTTGCTGGAAATGATTATATCCTGTGCCAGACGGAGGTGATTAATATCATCGTTAACCTTTAGTTAACAAACGTCCTGTGTGACCTTTGACCTAAGATGTGGTAAAGAGGCTCTCCCGTACTGCAGGCGTTTTACTGCCCCCAACCCTCCCCACCTCCTCCTCATCATCATAACTCATTCTCTTACCTTGTTGCCTCCCCTTCCACTACCACTATTCCCTCCCTCACAACCTGACCACTACCACATTAGTAGCGTCATCCCTGTCGTAACCCCTCCCTTTGCAGTGTAGTCGTTATTAGCATTGCCTTTAACTCAGCATCACTACACGACCAGCACCCACCACACCACACCACACCACAGGGCTTCAAACACACACACACACACACACACACACACACACACACACACACACACACACACACACACATGGAGAGTGAGAATGATCAACAGTTATAATGTTCCCTCTGTCTTATCTATCATCCTCAGGTCTCTCTCTCTCTCTCTCTCTCTCTCTCTCTCTCTCTCTCTCTCTCTCTCTCTCTCTCTCTCTCTCTCTCTCTCGACTCCTCCTCTTTGTCCCCTCTCTCTCTAATGGCCTCCTCGTCCCCCTTAATCAACCTCTCTCTCCCTCTGACGGAGATGGTTGTGTCCCCTGCATTGGATCTGACACACCGCTGCCCCGGTTGAACGCCCCTCCCGCCCTCACATGTTTGTGTTGTGACGTGTATCTGAAGAAGGTTTCGCTGGGTTCTGGTGAGAGGAACGCCGTATCTTGTTTTCCAGTAGTAATTGTTCTAGCTTCTTATGTAGTTTGTTTTTTTGATGGTTTGTCTTGTCTTACAGGAGTATGTTTTAATCTTAGTCTTGCGTGACCTCTTTATGGTTACTATCTGAGTGTTATGGGGTGAGAGTTTTACACTCGTTGTTGCCACGTCTCTTACCCCTTTCATATATGTCCCATGTCTATCCTCGTATGTGTGTGTGTGTGTGTGTGTGTGTCCAGCCACAGGCTATGCTCTTCAAGGTCACCTTACGTAAGGTAACTCATTATCCAGCTCTCATCCCCCCCTGCGCAAACAGCCACCCTCCTTACCGATCACCTCCACATCCTCGCCTGCTTATCTGACTGTTACCCTGGCCTCCCCTGAAGTGTGTGTGTTCGTGTGTGTGTGTGTATGTGTGTGTGTGTGTGTGTGTGTGGATACACCACTTGATAATTAGTTGTTTCAAAAGTTGGTGATCCGAACTTGTCCTTTAACTCCTTGAGCGCGACGCGACGGTGCGGTAACCTGTGCTGCAGAGAGAGAGAGAGAGAGAGAGAGAGAGAGAGAGAGAGAGAGAGAGAGAGAGAGAGAGGATTCCAGTACACGTCCAGTTATAAAGGAAGGAAATTCTATAGAGGGCGACCTGGACAGTGACTTACGGTCTGTCGATCTTCCTTTGTTTTGGCTTGGCCCGCGCCATTGTACCCCCCTCTCTATATATAGCCCGGCAGATGTTTATGTCCCTTGTTCTGTGGCACAGGCCTTAGTCATAGCCCGGGCTGGTGCCATCTGCTGTGCAGGGTGGGAGTAGGGCATAGAGAAAAGAAGAGGAGGAAGAAGAAGAAGAGGAAGAAGAAGAAGAAGAGAAGAAGAAGAAGAAGAGAGGAGGAAGAAGAAGAAGAGGAAGACGAAGAAGAGGAAGAAGAAGTTGGTTGATTTAGATTTAGGCTGAGTTGAAATAGACAGGCAGGTATCGAGATCCAACATATATATTTTTTCCGCAATCTTGACCCTCAGGGTATGGCGGCGCTAGGCATATGACCTGACCCTTGACCTCCTGATTCTCAAAGAGTTTGGTCACAGATCATCCCAGGCTACCCCAGGATACTACCATCCTGCTCAGGGGGACTGATTCCCCCCCCACACACACACACGCACACACACACACAACCCCACCCAGCTGTGTTCATCCTTCCCCTGGTTAGGTTGGTGTATGTACATGGTTGCCGACACGGATTGAGGTGGATGCACCGCAGCTGACCCCACAGGTGACCATGTCTGGGGAACCTGGTCCTCACTGACAAGCCGAGTGAGCCCTCCAGAACCTGGATTTCCAGCAGCGAGTCTGTGCCTCTCAGGTGAGGGTGGTGTGTGTGTGTGTGTGTGTGTGTGTGTGTGTGTGTGTGTGTAGATGTGTGTGTGTGTGTGTGTGTTTGTGTGTGTGTGTGTGTGTGTGTAGATGTGTGTGTGTGTGTGTGTGTGTGTGTGTGTGTGTGTGTGTGTAGATGTGTGTGTGTGTGTGTAGGTGTGTGTTTGTGGGTGTGTGGGTCGGGGGTAACTTGGATGCGAAAACTGAACTATATAGCTTCCTTTAATGAGTAACTATTTCACTAGTAGTTTGATATTGAATCATGTCGCTATACATTTTTTTTTGAGTTCTGTGTTCACTGAAACCGCCTTCCCCCCCTAGAGATTCTATTTCGTTCCGAATTTGTGGGTAAAAGTTATGAGTAGAACATTTTACCCCGGCGGTGGTGGGTGGGTGGGGGATGGGAGAAAAATGGTAGTTTTCGCCACAGAGACAAGCAACTTATTTTGCATACCTCCTCTCTTTATTTTGCATACGTCCTCAGCTTCCTGCATCAGCCAGGCCACGGGTGCTGACCCTCTCTTCACTCACTCACTCTCTCTCCCTGACCCGTGACGCCCCGTGAGCAGGGCGACCCCCTAACACGAGCAAGACGTAGTGTGTTATGGATGGAATTATCTACCGTGGGAAGTGTCAGGCAAGGTGAAGTAGTGGGGTGGGAGGGCGTTATTCCTACGTACATCACAAGGGGATAAAGGAGATAAAACACCATGATATTTTACGTGTACAGTACACATACATATATACGATGTACGTGTATGATACATACATACACTATACATACACGTTACATATATACAGTGCGAGAGAGGCCTCCTGACCTGGGGACGAGGTGGCGTGGGGTCAGAAGAGATCATCAGGCAGGGGGGAACACGTCAGGTCACGGTGGTAATCTGGACTGATAATGTAATTACGTACCAGTGAAAGGGTCTGGTCTGTAGCTCACCAGAATTGCAAGTGAGGTTACATTGGACGCCATGGCAGACGGTACTAAATTAAGTTGTATTCCTCGATATATATATATATATATATATATATATATATATATATATAATGATAAGAGTTTATGTACCTAAAGTTATCATGGGTGGGAAAGGTTCTGTAAGGCGTTGCGTTATCCCTTGAGCACAATGGTACCACCCTTGAGCTTCAGCTTGAGGAGGACATTAGTGAGCGGTGGTCAAGGGTCGTTCCCGTCGTGCTGACTGAAGGGTCGTCCCCCGTCGTGGTCAAGGGTCGTTCCCGTCGTGCTGAAGGGTCGTCCCCCGTTGTGCTGAAGGGTCGTCCCCCGTTGTGGTCAAGGGTCGTCCCCGTTGTGGTCAAGGGTCGTTTCCGTCGTGCTGAAGGGTCGTCCCCCGTTGTGATCAAGGGTCGTCCCCGTCGTGCTGAAGGGTCGTCCCCCGTTGTGGTCAAGGGTCGTCCCCGTTGCGGTCAAGGGTCGTCCCCGTCGTGCTGAAGTGTCGTCCCCGTTGTGGTCAAGGGTCGTCCCCGTCGTGCTGAAGGGTCGTCCCCGTTGTGGTCAAGGGTCGTCCCCGTCGTGCTGAAGGGTCGTCCCCGTTGTGGTCAAGGGTCGTCCCCGTCGTGCTGAAGGGTCGTCCCCCGTTGTGGTCAAGGGTCGTCCCCGTCGTGCTGAAGGGTCGTTCCGTCGTGTTGAAGAGGTTGGTACATCACTATCGAGGCTCTGGACAAGTAGCCTTAAACGAAGATGTGTTGGGAACATTACGATGTGAAATATACCTAATTACTCCCAGGACGTGTGATTAGCCCCGTGCCATTAATAGCCTCCCTCCCACATTAGTAAAGTCTCCCAGCAACTCTTCGCTAATGATCAGCTTAATTCAGGAATTAGAATGAAGAATAAAGATGAGCTTTGTGCATTTTTATTTTTTTTTTTTTGTGTGTAATTCTGCGAAGAGTGAGGAACGTGTGTATTAAAGATATACGAGAAAGGTGTAAGGTGTGTATTAACGATATACGAGAGAGGTGTAAGGTGTGTATTAACGATATACGAGAGAGGTGTAAGGTGTGTATGAAAGATATACATATGAGTTAGATGGGAATATTATACTCCTCTCCTTCCTTGCTTCCCCTTGTATATGAATCTTGCTCTTATGTATGCTATTTGTATACAGAGAAAGAGAGAGAGAGATTCTCAGACGTTTTTGAATATATGATAGAGGCTTTGAGACTTTGCTTACAGAGGGATTATTAATCGTTGTATGCAAGAATTTCAATTTTTTTTTTCAAGTCATGTATACATCCTGGTGTGTTTACACGCGGTTGGTTCTTAAGAGGTACCGTGTCCACAAGTCTTGGAGGTCCTGTACTGTTGTGTAATTCTGGGCCTTGTGGGGTTTGTATAGTTCTTATGTATGGTCATGAACCGACCATATCCCTGGTGGTTCTTACGGCAGGATCTAACTCTCTCTCTCTCTCTCTCTCTCTCTCTCTCTCTCTCTCTCTCTCTCTCTCTCTCTCTCTCTCTCTCTCTCTCTCTCTCTCTCTCTCTCTGTGTTTTTGAAATGATTATGATCTTCCATTTTTCGTCCCGAGAGGCAGGTGTTACCGGACTCCGCCTGCTCGAGGTTCTTCCCGCGGGTGAAAGGCCACTTTTGAGAGAGGCCGTATCAGTGGAAGTGCAGTTTCATATCTCCTAGGGAGCGTATACTTCCCTGCTACTGGAGGTAGCGCAGCCTATATAAAGATCCTGGGTAGATTCACCAAGACTTTCATAGAATATATATATATATATATATATATATATATATATATATATATATATATATATATATATGAGGGTGGTAGAAAAACACAGGATGGAGTTTTGCTCCATTACGTTCCGGCGAAAAACCTCGTTCACTTAGATAATCCTGGATGATCTTGGATCATCCACTGAAGCTTTTATTATTAAGGGGATGAGGAAATCAGTTTAGGCTACACATACAATACCAACAACCAGTACTGATGAATCATGGAAGGGAGGGGCTCCTGATGGTAAGGTCATCGTAGGAGGCGGAGCCATCACTGGACACGAGCCAATCACGGGGTGACACGTGTAAAGACGCCCCCTCCCCCCCCGGCAAGATATAGAAGTTTGTTCTCGTCTTATGAACAAAGTTGTTCTTCCCTCGTTGTTGTTAGTCCGTGTGAACATGGCTCTTAGTAGACGAAGACTCCAGCTCCATCCTATGTTTTGTAACGCCCTGATCCAGCGGGGGAGGCTAGAAATCCTCCCCTCTCGTTTTTTTTTTTTTTCTATTTTCCAAAGGAAGGAACAGAGAAGAGGGCCAGGTGAGGATATTCCCTCAAAAGCCCAGTCCTCTGTTCCTAACGCTACCTCGCTAATGCGGGAAATGGCGAATAGTACGAAAAAAAATATATATATATAGGTATGTATATTTGCGTGTGTGGACGTATGTATATACATGTGTATGGGGGTGGGTTGGGCCATTTCTTTCGTCTGTTTCCTTGCGCTACCTCGCAAACGCGGGAGACAGCGATAAAGCAAACAAAAAAAAAAAAAATATGCATAAAGCAGCGCCTCCTAAGCGGACGCGTCGTTCCGTCAAGTACAAGGCAGCAACACACACGGAGCGAGGAAGGAAAACTGTGATCGCACGAACAATTATTCCGGACAACGTGCGCGACGAAGTTTGCCAGAGGCGAGGCGAGGCGGCCGGGTTCGAGCCCCCCTCTTAAAGTTTGGCCAGAAGCACAGCTGAACGCTCCGGTGGAAGGAAGGAAGGAGCATCTCCAACCATCCATCCGGGATGCCTGTGTGACGGACGCAGCCAGCCAAGTTGGTCGTGATATGTAGCGCGAGTCCCAGAGGGCAAGCAGAAGTGACGACTGTGGGGGTGGCTTGCTGGCTGACCCGCACGGCGTGGCGGAGGAAGGAGGAGGAGGAGGCCAAGTTTGCCTGATATGCCCCGTGTGTGTGTGTGTGTGTGTGTGTGTGTGTTGGTTTGGAGGGACGGCCTGCCACCCCCCCTCACCACCCACATTCTCTCTCTCTCTCTCTCTCTCTCTCTCTCTCTCTCTCTCTCTCTCTCTCTCTCTCTCTCTCTCTCTCTCTCTCTCTCCCAGTCACAGCAGGACGCGGTTGCGAATGTGGGGCGAGAGTCGAGGCCGAATGTCGCTCGCGAACTCTGACCATCCATCCATCCATCCTCTCACCCTGCTGCTGGACGAGAGAGAGAGAGAGAGAGAGAGAGAGAGAGAGAGAGAGAGAGAGAGAGAGAGAGAGAGAGAGAGGCAGGCAGGCAGGCCTCGCTTCACGGATGTCGTCAGGTCGTCCACTCGACTGGATAGCTACACAGGTACAGGGTTTTGTTCTGCCACCGCCGGACATCGAGTGGTGGGTGTCGGGGGTTAATACTGCAGGTGCGGCCGTGGGTTGGGGGGGCACCAAACGCATTTCTCCGGGGGGAATGATTGGGTCAGGCGAGGTCACATCCCTGTCACCTGCCACCCACACAGTCAAGCGGACACTTTGTGTGGATCGTCAGATCAGGTCGTGTTCAGGTAAACGCTCTGTTTAAAAGAGTGTAGGTGTTCAAGTGAACGCTCGCAAGGAGAGAAAAATAGTGTTCAGGTGAACACCTCGTATGCAACGCCTTTAACCTGGGCTTCATAACCATATGAGGCTATCGGGGTTTGTCTGGCCTTAGCGGATTGTGGCTTAGTTAAGCTCAAAAGTACGTAGAAGGACCTTAGGAAGTACAGTGTGCATGGGAGTACATGGGAAGCCTGGAAGGACACGGTAGTACATTGGAAGTACATGGAAAGCCTTGGAGTATATTGACAGTACGAGCAAGGATAGCCAGGTACGTGGGAGTACTTGGGATGACTTCGAAAGACATGGGAGTACATGAGATTACGTGGGAGGACATCGAAGTACATGGGAAGGGCAGATGAAAGAAGACCCTGAGGGTCTGCAACGAGGATATCTGCTGGAGGCAGGTTTAGCATGTATGCTGAAATTCCCTGAACTGCTACAGTTTGTTGATGGCGATATAACAGTAGAGCAAGGAGAGAGAGAGAGAGAGAGAGAGAGAGAGAGAGAGAGAGAGAGAGAGAGAGAGAGAGAGAGAGAGAGAGGAAAGTACTTCCTAACGATTACTTACGGCGAGACTTTTGCGAGGCAGCAGAGGCATCGCGTAACTCGCTCACGAGTGGTGTGAGTTACACGTGTTGCGCTGCGCGTGTGAAGCGGGTGGGATGATGTGTGTGTGTGTGGTGGGCTGAGAGGCTGCAGCTCACGTGTAGGGGGTGAGGCAGAGAGATAAAGAACAGCAGCTACCTGGGGACACGGCAGAGTGGTGGATGGAAATACAATGAGTAGGTTTCTCTCAGTACGATCTGTGTGTGTGTGTGTGTGTGTGTGTGTGTGTGTGTGTGTGTGTGTGTGTGTGTGTGTGTGTGTATTCCTCCGTAGGTTGACACGTTCTTCTTTACCATAGGCATGTAGATAGGTAGATAGATGTAATAGATGGGTCAGATGCGTTCATCAAGATTCCCGCCAGAGGCTGGTCTTTGTAACAAGAAGTTTGTATGAAGATGCATGAGGGGAGGAGGGCAGCGGGCGGGAACTTTTTCCTGAGCACTAAATTCATTAGCCAGACTCTGGCCTGGAATATACATTGTGGCTGGCTCCCCTGAACTTTGTTCCTGTATTGCTGACTTATAACCTACCCGCTCCCTACCCTACTTACCTGATTACACAAGCAATATATATATATATATATATATATATATATATATATATATATATATATATATATATATATATATATATATAATCCCTGGGGATAGGGGTTTAAGAATACTTCCCACGTATTCCCTGCGTGTCGTAGAAGGCGACTAAAAGGGGAGGGAGCGGGGGGCTGGAATTCCTCCCCTCTCGTTTTTTTTTTTTTAAATTTTCCAAAAGAAGGAACAGAGGGGGGCCAGGTGAGGATATTCCAAAAAAGGCCCAGTCCTCTGTTCTTAGCGCTACCTCGCTAATGCGGGAAATGGCGAATAGTTTAAAAAAAAAAAAAAAAAAAAATATATACATATATATATATATATATATATATATATATATATATATATATATATATATATATATATATTAGCGTTATGTAATCATTTGTGTGTACAAGGATAATGATTTGATGTTCGTGGACGCCCCATTAGTATTTTCTTTCGTTTTTTCTGTACTGCAGTGGCACAGTGGCGTTCGTTCCATTGGTCTGTTGGGTTAAGCATTTTTCTTCGCGTCATTTCTTGCATCTTTGGTGTCCTGTGGTTGTTTGTTTTGATCGCTTGCTGAGGTGAATTTGTTGACTTTTAAACAGTCACTTGTTATGGACATAGTCGAATGCCTTAAGAGCCCGACCTTAACGACCCTTGAACACGACCTTAACGACCCTTGAACACGACCTAAACGACCCTTAGGTATGGTGATGACGTGGTCTTATAACCAACTCTTTCATTTCCACCGCTTAGAGAAATGACATCAACAACACGAACATGATACTAACCCCTCCAACAATGACATGGTTAACAGCACCACCACCATCAACATCAGTATCTCCAACAACAACACCGTGGCAGCACCACCACCACCACCAACATCAGTATCTCCAACAACAACACCGTGGCAGCACCACCAACATCAGTATCTCCAACAACAACACAGTAAGCGCTCCACCCACAACATCAGTATCTCCAACAACAACACAGTGAGCGCTCCACCAACAACATCAGTATCTCCAACAACGACACAGTAAGCGCTCCACCAACAACATCATTATCTCCAACAACAACACAGTAAGCGCTCCACCAACAACATCATTATCTCCAACAACGACACAGTGAGCGCTCCACCCACAACATCATTATCTCCAACAACAACACAGTAAGCGTTCCACCAACAACATCATTATCTCCAACAACGACACAGTGAGCGCTCCACCAACAACATCAGTATCTCCAACAACGACACAGTAAGCGCTCCACCAACAACATCATTATCTCCAACAACGACACAGTAAGCGCTCCACCAACATCATTATCTCCAACAACGACATAGTAAGCGCTCCACCCACAACATCATTATCTCCAACAACGACAGAGTAAGCGCTCCACCAACAACATCATTATCTCCAACAACGACACAGTAAGCGCTCCACCAACGACATCATTATCTCCAACAACGACACAGTAAGCGTTCCACCAACAACATCATTATCTCCAACAACGACACAGTGAGCGCTCCACCAACAACATCATTATCTCCAACAACGACACAGTAAGCGCTCCACCAACAACATCATTATCTCCAACAACAACACAGTAAGCGCTCCACCAACAACATCATTATCTCCAACAACAGCATGGCAGCAGCAGCCGCCTCCCCCACGTGGTGTGACTTGAAAGTTTGTTTATCTTGTGAAATATTTCCCTGGTGCAGTCTGGTAACCCTTTACTGTTGACATCCCCTCCCTTACTTTTATACTCTCTCCCCTCATCTTCTCTCCCCTCGCCTCACCTTCTCTCCCCTCACCATCTCTCCCCTCATCTTCTCTCCCCTTACCTCACATTCTCTCCCCTCGTCTCATCTTCTCTCCCCTCACTTTCTCTCCCCTCACCTCATCTATCCCCTCGTCTCTTTTCCCCTCATCCTCTCTGCCCTCTTCTCTCCCTCCTCTCCTTTCTTCTCTCTCTCTCTCCTTTTCTCCACCTTTTTGTTACTTTCCTTATCTTCCTTCTCTCATTCTCCCACTCTTTATCCTCATTTCTCTCTCTCTCTCTCTCTCTCTCTCTCTCTCTCTCTCTCTCTCTCTCTCTCTCTCTCTCTCTCTCTCTCATTTCCCCTCTTTCTCCCATTATTTCCCATTTTCTCCCCTCTCCCCTGTTTCCCCTCTCCCCTCGTCCTGTCACCTATTCAGACACTCTCCCTAGCATACCCTCACATTCCCTATCTTTATCCCGTGTGTTTCCTTTCCTTTTTATATCGCTCCTTCCTGTTCCAACGTCGCCTCTCCCTCCTGAACCATTTTCTCTGCTCCTCTTTTCCGTTCTTTGCCCATTTTCTTCGTCTGTGGCTAAGTCCTTCTCTCCTCCTCCTCCTGCTTCTCTTCCTCTTCTTGATACCCCCTTTCTCTTCTTTGCTCTCTACACACTTTCTTCTTCACCCATTTTTTTTGTCAGCCACTATTTTTTTCTCTCTCTCTCTAATCACCATTCGTCATGTTGTCTCTTCCGTTCCGTCTTCTCCTGACCTCTGCTTCTTCCTATCCCGTCACGTGACGCACCCACCTCGTCTCACATGCCTGGACCTCTCCCCCTCCCTCCCTTTTTTTGTGTTCTCTTGCGTCACATGTCTTCTCATCTGCTTCCTATATCCTATTGTTTGTTTCTTTTATTCTTTGTCCTCGAGGCATCACCTTTGTCCTCTTCCTCCTCCTCCTCCTTCCTCCTCCTTCCTCGACTTTCTTGTCCCTTGTCTCTCATTCATGCCAGCTGCTCCTCACTTGTCTCTTGACTCTCTTCCATGCCAGCTGCTCCCTACTTGTCTCTTGTCTCTCTTCCATGCCAGCTGCTCCTCACTTGTCTCTTGTCTCTCTTCCATGCCAGCTGCTCCTCACTTGTCTGATCTGATCTGTTTCCTTTGCCTTCGTCACTGTACCCATCTTTTTTTTTTTCCCCTTTTCCTCTGGTTCCTTTTATGTTCCTATTGCCACCTTTCCCCCCACTCATCCTTCATCTCCTTTTTCCTTCTTGTGTGCTTTATTTACCTGCTTCCTTGCCCCCTTTCACCTCTCCTTTTGCATCGTTTTCGATGCTCGTTCGTGTAACCTTTTCTGTGGCCATCTTCATCGATCTTCAGTTCATTATCTTCTGGTTAGTGAACCCTTTACTCTCATTTCCCCCCTGTTTCTTCTTATGCCTCTTTTCTTTCACCTGTTCGTTTTCTTCTCTTACGTGCCCATTTTCCTTGATGCTATGCCCATTTTTTCTTCACGCCCCATTTTCCTTTATCCTCTGCCTCATCTCTTCCATCGTTTTTCCATCTGTGTCACCACTTTTCTCTGGTGTCCACCTCTGTTGCCATCCCTTTCCTATCTTTCTCATCAAGGATTTTTTTTCCTTCTTTGTTCATCCCCCCCAAACCCCCATCCCACCCCTTTTCCATCTCTGTCGCCCCACCGGGTCCCTCTCCCACCGACCACATACAAGAACATAATGTTTTTATCGCTGACCATAAGGTAAATCCCACCACATTATATCAGCATGGGTCTCTCTCTCTCTCTCTCTCTCTCTCTCTCTCTCTCTCTCTCTCTCTCTCTCTCTCTCTCTCTCTCTCTCTCTCTCTCATGCACTATTTCATTTCCTCGACCCCCCCTTCCTCCCTTTTTTTTTTTTTTTATTTTTATAACCTCTCCCCTTCCAGATCTTCGACCCTCCCTTATTTTTGTCCATGTTTTGAATCTTTCCCTTCCGTAGCTTCCCCATATTTGGCTTATATTTCTCTTCCTTTCCGTATATGCCTTTATTTAGTTCCTTAATTTTTTTTATACAGTTTTCAGTTGTTTTTTGTCCTTTTTTTCCTTTTTCATTTTGATGTCTTACAATGCGTTTGTCCTCTTGTTTCATCTTCACTCGTCTCTCTCTTCGTTCTTCCTGTGCGTTTCAATTTAACTTAATTTTTTTCCATTATTTTATTCGTATTGACTAGGGCGCTCTTCAAGTATTTATGATCATGATCCTACAGCTAATAATAATAATGATAATAATAATCATGATAATGATGATAATTGTAATTTATGATCATTATTATTTTTTATTATTATTATCATAATAATGATAAGTATTATTATAATAATAACTATTATTATCATAATTATTATTATTATTATTATTATCATTATTATTATTATTATTATTATTAGTATTGTTGTTGTTGTTATTATTATTATTATTATTGATCGTTCCGTGTTATCATATTAAGACCAGTGGCCTGGACGTGTACACGAGACACACATCTTGATCGCGTGGGTCGTCGTGCTCAGGGATCATACCTCTGGTGGTCGAGGGCCGTACTGTCATCGTGGCTCAGAGAGCTGATCAATAAATCACTTTATTACTTTATTGAGCAATAAGTAGACAGTGTCTCTCTAAGTAATACGTTAAGAACTGTTCTCAGTTTTTACCCCCACATCTCTCAAACACTTGTTCCCAATTTCTTCGTCAGCAGGTGGATAAGAAATGTAAACTCCAGTTCATTTTGTAGTTCAGTACAGTAGACTCCACCGTATATATGGTTGTGTTGGTGTACCAGTCTACGGCAAATATGTGAGTGTCTCCTTATGATATAAATTCTTATAATATAAATTTTCAATATAAATTCTTCATTATAAACTTCCTTTTTTTTCCTAGTTTGTTTTTTTGATGAGTAAATTGAAGGATATTGTATGATTTAGTGAATTACCTCCATAAACAGTTTTAAATCACTTCGTTTTATATAACAGTAAGACAGATTGTTCATTGAATTTATTTAAATATAAATTTATGTTTGTCAGGAATGCCTTCAAACGCTTGGTACGTGTATAGACGAATGTTATGATATATTATGGAACACCTTTCCTTTGTCTCAATTACATCGTGGGGTTAAAAGTTTTATTATATGGTTAATACGAGTGATAAATTTATTGTTTATATATATATATATATATATATATATATATTTTTTTTTTTTTTTTTTTTTTTTTATACTTTGTCGCTGTCTCCCGCGTTTACGAGGTAGCGCAAGGAAACAGACGAAAGAAATGGCCCAACCCCACCCCCCCCCCCATACACATGTACATACACACATCCACACACGCAAATATACATACCTACACAGCTTTCCATGGTTTACCCCAGACGCTTCACATGCCTTGATTCAATCCACTGACAGCACGTCAACCCCTGTATACCACATCGCTCCAATTCACTCTATTCCTTGCCCTCCTTTCACCCTCCTGCATGTTCAGGCCCCGATCACACAAAATCTTTTTCACTCCATCTTTCCACCTCCAATTTGGTCTCCCTCTTCTACTCGTTCCCTCCACCTCCGACACATATATCCTCTTGGTCAATCTTTCCTCACTCATTCTCTCCATGTGCCCAAACCATTTCAAAACACCCTCTTCTGAAATATATATATATATATTTCAAGGTTCGACTT
>NC_092225.1:23981442-24001442 GCF_036320965.1 Panulirus ornatus | reverse complement strand
TTCCTCACCTGTTGGATGATTAATTCTGTTCAGTGCAGCACTCTGGACGATGTGTTATCATCATACGACGCCTCCACCACCACCACCCTCACCACCACTCTACACTACACTACACTACACTACACTACACTACACTACACTACACCACCACACTAGACCGGACGGGGCGAAACCCACCCACCACTTGGTTGTGGGAGCAGTCGTGTGATGTGTGTCTCTATATCGTTTTTTATCAGTCGTTTTTCTTGGGCGGCAGAGGGAATTATTATCACCCACGTCCACTTCTGTGTAACGAGGCCATGACTGTAACCACCCAACCCCCCACACACACACGCGCGCACGCACACACCCAAGCCGTTCGTCGTTATTTCCAGATGAGAGAAAACTTGCCCTATACCCCTCATCCGTGGCATGGCAAAGATATCGGCCCTCGCCGCCCGGAAATAAAAATGGAGGAGGATTACATTCCACGGTAATTACACGACGTAATTATATTTATATATTTCCCCTCCCACGACAACGGCACTTTGGCTGGGGTTGGGAGCGGGGGGGGTCCATTTTACGCATGGGGGGGGGAGGGAGGGAGACCACCAGGGCCGCTGGCCCGACTCAAACACCCTCAAAAACACGTCACTGTATTAAAAATGAGGGAGCCAGAAGATGGAAGGAACATGTGAGAGAATTCATGAATAAATTAATATGTGGGAGAGACACTGGGGAGGTGGAGGAGAGGCCTGGGGTGGTGGGTTTACACTTAACATGAAGAGGCGGGAGGGAGGCACGGATGACTTGGTTGGCGCTTGCTGCTCCTTGAACGCACGCGCGGGAAAACAGCCGGCTGATGCTGATGAAATGTTTAACGTTACGAACCGTTATGTTGGTGTCTATTAGTGTAGTCAGGTTGCTGCGTCTCTCACACACACACACACACACACACACACAGACACGGACGCGCGCCGCGCGTCACATTGAGGACTCGTTTTCTATGACGTTTTCTACGGGTTTTCCATCACGTAAAATCTCTGGCCATCAGCCATCATTGTGCATAATGTATAGAAGGTTGAAGTTGTATTACGTGTTAAGAATTTACATATTTTTTTTTCTGTCCCTTTGAAAAAAAATGGAAAAAATATTTACTCTAGATTTACGATTGTGTAACCACTAAACTCATCAGTAATGTAATTTTTTTTGGGGGGGAAAAGGTCAAATGTAATTAAGAATTTGTGGTGATTTTGGTCCTGTCGCTGTAAAGAACGCGTTCAAGAGATGGTCGCCTGCCTTCTTCAAAATATACTCACAAATTAAAGGTAAAAAGAATATATTTATTATTTTAAAGTTTTTTCAAGAACCTAACGTAATGATTTCCTTTTGTATCGAAAATTTAAAAACTTTCGTTTTGCACATTAGCAGAGCTGATTTTCCCTCACAGAGATGGTCAATGGGTCGACTTCATCATCATCGTTCCCCGTTGTGAACGTTCGCCAGCTACAAAACAACACCGTCGGCAAGGTGGTTGCTGGCTGCTCTGACGCAGTCTTCACCGTCACTTTAGATATGGTGTTCTTGAGGTACTCGCGGATCGGGTTGAAACTTACCTACCAATACGCCAGTCTGTGTGTGTGTGTGTGTGTGGTGTGTGTGTGGTGGAAAGTGGCGGGCCAGAGAAAAGATATCGTAGGAATGTATCATTACCGTCACTGCACTTTGGAAGATATATGTGGTGAGAATATATTATATATTATATATATATATATATATATAAAATATATATATAAAAATATATATATATATATTTTATAAGTGAGTCAGTTGTTGTTCGCTGATGATACAGCGCTGGTGGTGATTCATGTGAGAAAGCAGAAGCTGGTGACTGAGTTTGGTAAAGTGTGTAAAGAAGAAATTTTAAGAGTAAATGTGAATAAGA
This sequence comes from Panulirus ornatus, assembly GCF_036320965.1. Lineage (NCBI taxonomy): Eukaryota > Metazoa > Arthropoda > Malacostraca > Decapoda > Palinuridae > Panulirus > Panulirus ornatus. Next base: position 23,999,518 of record NC_092225.1, on the reverse strand, counting down.
GCAAGGTTATTGGGTACAGTAGGGTTGAGGGTCAAGTCAGTTGGGAGGGAGTTTGAATGGAAAAAAAAACTGGAGGAAGTGGTTTTAGATATCTGGGAGTGGATTGGCAGCGGATGGAACCATGGAAGCGGAAGGGGATCTAGAGTGGGGGAGGGGGCGAAAATCCTGGGGGCCTTGAAGAAGTGTGGGAAGTCGAGAACATTATCTCGGAAAGCAAAAAGGGGTATGTTTGAAGGAATAGTGGTTCCAACAATGTTGTATGGTTGCGAGGCGTGGGCTATGGTTAGAGTTGTGCGCAGGAGGATGGATGTGCTGGAAATGAGATGTTTGAGGACAATGTGTGGTGTGGGTGGTTTGATCGAGTGAGTAACGTAAGGGAAGAGAGATGTGTGGAAATAAAAAGAGCGTGGTTGAGAGAGCAGAAGAGGGTGTTTTGAAGTGGTTGGGCACATGGAGAGGATGATGAGGAAAGTTTGACCAAGAGGATATATGTGTCGGAGGTCGGGGGAACAAGGAGAAGAGGGAGACCAAATTGGAGGGAAAAGATGGAGTGAAAATATTTTGTGTGATCGGGGCCTGAACATGCAGGAGGTGAAAGGAGGGCAAGGAAAGAGTAAATTGGAGCGATGTGGTATCCCGGGGTTGAGTGCTGTCAGTGGATTGAATCAGGGCATGTGAGGCGTCGGGGGTAAACCATGGAAAGCTGTGTAGGTATGATTTGCGTGTGTGGACGTATGTATATACATGTGTATGGGGGGGGGGGGTTGGGCCATTTCTTTCGTCTGTTTCCTTGCGTACCTCGCAAACGCGGGAGACAGCGAAAAGTATAATAAAAAAAAAATATATATATATATATATAAATTTATATATATAATTATATATATATATATATATTATATAAAATATATGAGATGATTCGTTGTTCATTCCGTTCCAAAGAAACCAAAAATATTTAATTTCGACGTGTGCTTTCATAAACATCATGCGACCTTCGACAAGCATATAAGGAGTAAAGGTTTAAATTGTGCTTATAGGAATGTTCGGCAGAACGGGAAAAAAAAAAGTGTATTAAAAGTTTGTTGCCACTGGTGATGATGTTTAAGTCCCAAGGGTAGGTAGGGTTTTCCCTGGGAGGTTGCTTGAATGATATTGTACCTCCGTTTACAGCACAAACTGGCAGGGGGTTTCTGCTTAAGTGTTATTAGTCAAGGATTGGTGTCAACACTTAATTACAGTACTGAGAAGATATGTTACTTTACTACACTTCAAGTGTAATGAATTTGAAAACCCTTTTATTGAGAAGCATGGTAACGTAAAAAAATTGTAATATACTTGCCGTAGACATTTTGCGTGTAGACATCTAATGATTTTCAATGTAAAGCCTTTTACTGGCCAAGCTGGAAAAAAATTAAATGGAACTAGTGGTTATGTGAAAAAAACAAATAATATTGATTACAGATCTTGCGTTATCAATTAACGTGTGGAAGTGGTCGCGGACGCTCTCGTATAACGCAATGACATGCTTTAGTATTGTGCCGTCGGCCGCGTATCTCAACGATCATTTTAAACCAATGCGGAAAATATGATTAAACAGCGATATATATATAATATATATATATTTAATATTATATATAATATATTTTATATATATTTTATGTGTTGTGTGTGTGTGTGTTTTTTATGGGGGTGGGTTTTGGACATTTTTTCGTCTGTTTTCCTTGCCTTACCTTGCAAACGCGGGAGACAGCGGCAAAATATATATATAATTATATATTATATATAAATAATTTTATATTTTATATTTATATATTATATATATATATATATTATATTATCCCTGGGGAAGGGGAGAAAGAATACTTTCCCCCGTATTCCTTGCGTGTCTCGTAGAAGGCGACTAAAAGGGAAGGGAGGGGGGGCTGGAAATCCTCCCCCTCTTTTTTTTTTTTTTTTTTTTTTTTTAATTTTCCAAAAGAAGGAACAGAGAAGAGGTCCAGGTGAGGATATTCCCTCAAAGGCCCAGTCCTCTGTTCTTAACGCTTACTCTCGCTATCGCGGGAAATAGCGAATAGTATGAAAAAAAAAAATTTATATATAACCCTTATAAAATATTAAGTGAGTCAGTGTTGTTCGCTGATATACAGCGCTGGTGGCTGATTTATGTGAGAACTGCAGAAGTGGTGACTGAGTTTGGGAAAGTGTGTGAAAGAAGAAAGTTATGAGTAAATGTGAATAAGAGCAAGGTTATTAGGGCAGTAGGTTTGAGGGTCAAAGTCAATTGGGAGGTGGTTTGATGGAGAAAAACTGGAGGAAGTTGAAGTGTTTTAGATATCTGGGAGTTGATCTGGCAGCGGATGGTGAACCATGGAAGCGAAGTGGATCATAGGGTCGGGGGAGGGGCGAAAATTCGGGGAGCCTAGAAGATGAGTGGAAGTCGAGTACATTATCTCGGAAAGCAAAAATGGGTATGTTTGAAGGAATAGTGGTTCATAAAAAAATACAATGTTGTATGGTTGCGATGGCGTGGGCTATGATAAGAGTTGTGCGCAGGAGGATGGATGTGCTGGACAATGAGATGAGTTTGAGGGGGACATTTGTCTGGTGTTTGTGGTTTTTTGCGTGAGGGTGGTTTGATCGAGTAAGTAACGTAAGGGTAAGAGAGCTGGTGGAAATAAAAAGAGCTTGGTTGAGGAGAGCAGGAAGAGGGTTGTTTTGAATATGGTTTGGGCAATCGGAGAGAAGGTGAGGAAAGATTGACATAGAAGATATTGTGTCGGAGGTGGAGGATCGAGGAGACGAGGGAGACCAAATTGGAGGTGAAAGATGGGAGTGAAAAAGATTTTGTGTGTCGGGGCCTGAACATGCAGTGAGGGTGAAAGGAGGGCAAGGAATGAGTGAATTGGTGCGATGTGGTAAACCGGGTTGACGTGCTGTCAGTGGATTGATCAGGGGCATGTGAGGAGTCTGGGGGTGTAAACATGGAAAGCTGTGTAGGGATGTATAGTGCGTGTGTGGAGTGGTATGTAATATATCCTCCCATTTTGGTCTCCCTTCTTCTTCCATGTTCCCTCCACCTCCGACACATTATCCTCTTGGTCACTTTCCTCACTCATTCTCTCCATGTCCAAACCACTTCAAAACACCCTCTTCTGCTCTCTCAACCACGCTCTTTTTATTTCCGACACATCTCTCTTACCCTTACGTTACTCACTCGATCAAACCACCTCACACCACACATTGTCCTCAACATCTCATTTCCTAGCAATCCATCCTCCTGCGCACAACTCTATCCATAGCCCACGACCTTTTCGCAAACCATACAACATTGTTGGAACCCTATTCCTCAAATCATACCCATTTTTAGTCTTTCCGAATAATGTTCTCGACTTCACACTTTCTTCAAAGGCCCCCAGAATTTTCGCCCCCTCCCCCACCCTATGATCCACTTCGCTTCCATGGTTCCATCCGCGCATGATCCACTCAGATATCTAAAACACTTCACTTCCGCCAGTTTTTCTCCATCTAAAAACTCACTCCCAATGGACTTGAACCCTCAACCCTTCTGTCTAATAACTTGCTCTTATTCACATTACTCTTAACTTTCTTTCTTCCACACACTTTACCAAAATCAGGTCACCAGCTTCTGCAGTTTCACACATGAATCAGCACCAGCGCTGTGTCGTCAGCGAACAACAATGACTCACTTCCCAAGCTCTCTCATCCCCAACAGCCTTATACTTGCCCTCTTTCCAAAACTCTTGCATTTACACCCTAACCAACCCCATCCATATTTTGTTTATATATATATATATATTATATATATATATTTATATTTATATATATATATATATATATATATATATATCCCGGGGATAGGGGATAAAGAATACATCCCACGTATTCCTTTTGCGTGTCGTAGAAGGCGAACCTAAAAAGGGAAGGGAGCGGGGTGCTGGAAATCCTCCCCTCTCTCTTTTTTTTTTTTTTTTTTTTTTTTAATTTTCCAAAAAGAAGGAACAGAGAAGAGGTCCAGGTGAGGCATATTCCCTCAAAGGCCCAGTCCTCTGTTCTTAACGCTACCTCCTCTAACGCGGGAAATAGGCGAATAGTATGAAAAAAAAAAAAAATAAATATACATAATATAAATATAAGTGAGTCAGTTGTTGTTCGCTGATGATACAGCGCTGGTGGCTGATTCATGTGGAGAAACTGCAGAAGCAGGTGACTGAGTTTGGTAAAGTATGTGAAAGAAGAAAGTTATGAGTAAATGTGAAATAAGAAGCAAGGTTATTAGGTCCAGAAGGGTTGAGGGTCAATCCAATTGGGTAGGTGAGTTTGAAAGTGGAGAAACACAGGAGAAGTGAAGTGTTTTTTAGATAACTGGGATTGGATCTGGCAGCGGATGGAACCATGGAACGTAAGTGGATCATAGGGTGGGGGATGGGGGCGAAAATCTGGGGAGCCTTGAAGATGTGGGAAGTCGAGAACATTATCTCCAAAGCAAAAATGGTATGTTTGAAGGAATAGTGGTTCCAACAATGTTGTATTGATGCGCCGAGTCGTGTGGCTATGGATTGAGTTGTGCGCAGGAGGATGGATGTGCTGGAAAGAATGTTTGAGGACAATGTGTGGTTGTGAGGTGGTTTGACTCCGATTAAGAACGTACGGGTTAAAGGAATGTGTGGAAATAAAAAGAGCTTTGGTTGAGAGAGCAGAAGAGGTGTATTGAAATGGTTTTTGGGCACATGGAGAGAATGAGTGAGGAAAGATTGAACCAAGAAGATATATGTGTCGGAGGTGGAGGGAACTAGGAGAAGAAGGGAGACCAAATTGGAGTTGGAAGATGGAGTGAAAAAGATTTTGTGTGATCGGGGGCCTGAACATGCAGGAGGGTGAAAGGAGGAAGGAAATAGAGTGAATAGGAGCGATGTGGTATACCGGGGTTGACGAGCTGTCAGTGGATTGAATCAGGGCATGTGAGGCGTCTGGGGTAAACCATGGAAAGCTGTTTAGGTTATGTATAGTTTTCGTGTGTGGACGTGTATGTATAGATATCGTTCCAATTTGGTCTCCCTCTTCCACCCTTTTTCCTCCACCGTCCGACACATATTAACCTCTTGGTCAATCTTTTCCTCACTCAATCTCGTCCATGCCCAAACACTTCAAAACACCCTCTTCTGCTTCTCAAAACACGCTTTTTTTATTTCCACACATCTCTCTTACCCTTACGTTACTCACTGTACTCACTCGAAATCAAACCAAACTCATCACCACACATTGTCCTCAACATCTCATTTCCAGACATCCATCCTCCCTGCGCACAACTCAATCCATAGCCCACGCCTCGCAACCATACAACATTGTTGGAACCACTATTCCTTCAAACATACCCATTTTGGCTTTCCGCGATAAAGTACTCCGACTTCCACACAATCTATCAAGGCCCCAGAATTTTGGCCCCCACCCCACCCTATGATCCACTTCCGTCTTCCATGGTTTCCATCCGCTGCCAGATTCCACTCCAAGATATCTAAAACATTCACTTCCTCCAGTTTTTTCTCATTCAAACTCACCTCCCAATTGACTTGACCCCTAACCCTTCTGTACCTAATAACCTTCTCTTATTCACTATTTACTCTTAACTTTCTTCTCACACACTTACCAAACTCAACACCAGCTTCTGCCAGTTTTCACACATAAACCGCCACCATCGCTGTGTCCCGTCATCGAACAACAACTGACTCCATCTTCCCAAAGCTTCTCTCATCCCCAACAGACTTCATTACTTGCCCCTCTTACCATAAACTCTGCATATACCTCCCTAACAACCCCATCCATAATTTGGTTTATATATATATATAATATATATAATATAATTATTATATATATATATATAATATATATATAATATATATTTATAAATATGGAGCAGAAAACAGGAGTTACTCTCACCTTGTGAAAAAAGATGATTTAATTATTATTAATTTTGTTATTGTTATTATTTTTATTTTATTATTATTATTATTATATTATAATTATTATTATTATTATTATAGTATATATGTTTAATGATATAAGTAACATTTCATTTATCATTATATTTTTGATAATAATGATAACAGTATGATATAAATAATGAAGTTTGTATGACCTCATCCTATAACATAGAGACGTATATTTCTCGCATGCCTCACATACTAGTATGTAAGTTGTTGTGTCCTAACCTCACGACACTCTTTTATAAGGTTTTCCTCCTGGGCTGTGGAGACGTTTTGTCGTGTGTTAAGAACCTCACAAAGCGGGAGAGGTTTTTTTTACTTTAGGGAGGCAGACACTGGGAAAAATGACATGAATGTGCTATATGACACCTGTGTGTCAGCCGATGGAGAGTGGGAGGGAAACGGTGGAGCAACGAATATTGCAGTGAGAGAGGCGGAGAGAGAGTTGGAGATTTTCCAAGTAGGATAGAATGAACAGAGAAGGAAATCGTGTGCGTGTAATGGAGGATAGAAAGTTGCGTATAACAGGGGGGCTGGCGGGGGGGAAGCAAGATATTTTTTTTTTTCAAAGGAAACCGGAATTGGTGTATATTCAGTTAGCAAGAAGTGATGGAAGATGGGAGGGGGAGGAGATAGATAGTAGATAGATAGATAGATAGATAGATAGTAGAGAGAGAGGAGAGAGGAGGAGAGAGTTGAGGGAGAGAGGAGGAGAGATGGGATTGTGGGGATGGAGAATGAGAGAGAGGAGAGAGCGGGGGGGGGGGGGGGAGATTTTCTGTGAGGCAGAGAGATGCAGGAGCGGGTTATGAGGGTGACATTGAAGAGGACAGCCAATGACTGACCCCCCCCACCCTAGTAACGGAAGTGCACGCGGAGGAGATGGGTAATGACTCTATGATAAGAATATGGCACTGGAAACGCGTCTCTGTATGTATGTCCGGATGTGTGTATAAATGGTAATATGATAGTGTATGTGTATGTTCCCTATTTTTCCTCCATCCAAACTCAATCCAACTGACTTGAACGACAACCACACCCTGCTGATCCTAATAACCTTGCTCTTATTTACATTTTACACTCAACTTACTCCTTACACACACTATTTTCCAAACTCAGTTACAAACTTCTGCATTTCTTTCTCGAATCATGCCACCAGTACTTGTATCGTCGGCGAAGAACAACTGAAGTCGCTTCCCAGGCACCTCTCATCCCCAATAGACGCATACTCGCCCCCTCACTCCCAAAAACTCTTGCATTTACCTCGCCAACCAACCCCATCCATAAACAATTAAACCACCATGGGGACATCATACACTCCTGGCCGCTAACTGACCTTCACTGGGAAACAAACACTCTCCGCTGTTCCTACTCAGACACATGCTTTACATCCTTTGAAACAACTTCCTGCATCTAGCAGCTTACCACCCACACTGTATACTCGTTAAGAGCTACCCCCAAAGCCATATCTATCCATCCCTGCCTATGCCTTCTCCTCATTCGGTATATTCCACCATACAAATCCATCTGTTTCTCTTAAGTAATTCTCACACATTCTTCAAAGCAAAACCTGATCCACACATCCTCTACCACTTCTGAAACCACACGTGCTCTTCCCCAATCTGATGCTCTGAACATGCCCTCAACCCCTCACATCAAAACCCACGCCATACAATTTTCAAGGAATTACCTCGACAAACTTGAATCTCTCAAGTTTCAACCCTCACCTTTATCCCCTTTGTACAGAGTGGGCACTATACATACATTCCAACCAACTTCAAGGCACTTCATTCACCATGATCCATACATACATTGAAAATCCTCTAACAACACTGACACCCCCTTTTCTCTTATAAAATTTCACCCGCAATACCGTCCGACCCCCACCGCTTTCGCACATACCGACACACCCGACCAAAACAGCCTGCATCTCACTCTAACATCAAAACAGAACATTCAACATAACCTTCAAAATACTCACTCACACTTCGTACTCTAGCCTGTTATCACTTTCCCTTTTTTTATTCCCACCTTGCCGCCCTTCTCACCGATGATTTCATTTGTTCCTCTCTCTACGCACGTTAACTTACTTTCTTCCAAAACATCTTTTTACTCTCCTAAATTTAAATGATTATTCACTCTCACCCCAACTCTCATTTGCCCTTTTTTTTCACCTCTGCAACCATTCTCATTGACCTCCACTGTTCTCTTTCTTTTAATACTTCTCAACCACGCAATTGCCATTTTTTCCCTGCAAAAATCGTCAAATCCTCCTCTCTCTTTCACTATATACTCTTACTTCTTCATCCACCACTCACATCCTACCCTTCTAAACAGCCCACCTCCCACTCTTCTCATGCCACAAGCATCTTTTGCGCAATCCATCACTGATTCCCTAAATACATCCCATTCCTCCCCCACTCCCCTTACTTCCATTGTTCTCATATATATATATATATAAATCTGGTCTCGAATACCTGTCATTCTCCTCCATGCAGAGCTCATCTCTTCCTCACCTGTTGGATGATTAATTCTGTTCAGTGCAGCACTCTGGACGATGTGTTATCATCATACGACGCCTCCACCACCACCACTCTACACTACACTACACTACACTACACTACACTACACTACACTACACTACACCACCACCACCTCCACCACCACTACACTACACTACACTACACTACACTACACTACACTACACTACACTACACTACACTACACCACCACCACCACTACACTAGACCGGACGGGGCGAAACCCACCCACCACTTGGTTGTGGGAGCAGTTGTGTGATGTGTGTCTCTATATCGTTTTTTATCAGTCGTTTTTCTTGGGCAGTGGAGGGAATTATTATCACCCACGTCCACTTCTGTGTAACGAGGCCATGACTGTAACCACCCAACCCCCCCCCACACACACACGCGCGCACGCACACACCCAAGCCGTTCGTCGTTATTTCCAGATGAGAGAAAACTTGCCCTATACCCCTCGTCCGTGGCATGGCAAAGATATCGGCCCTCGCCGCCCGGAAATAAAAATGGAGGAGGATTACATTCCACGGTAATTACACGACGTAATTATATTTATATATTTCCCCTCCCACGACAACGGCACTTTGGCTGGGGGTTGGGGGGAGAGGTCCATTTTACGCATGGGGGGGAGGGAAGGAGACCACCAGGGCCGCTGGCCCGACTCAAACACCCTCAAAAACACGTCACTGTATTAAAAATGAGGGAGCCAGAAGATGGAAGGAACATGTGAGAGAATTCATGAATAAATTAATATGTGGGAGAGACACTGGGGAGGAGGAGGAGAGGCCTGGGGTGGGTGGGCTTACACTTAACATGAAGAGGCGGGAGGGAGGCACGGATGACTTGGTTGGCGCTTGCTGCTCCTTGAACGCACGCGCGGGAAAACAGCCGGCTGATGGTGATGAAATGTTTAACGTTACGAACCGTTATGTTGGTGTCTATTAGTGTAGTCAGGTTGCTGCGTCTCACACACACACACACACACACACACACACACACGGACGCGCGCCGCGCGTCACATTGAGGACTCGTTTTCTATGACGTTTTCTACGGGTTTTCCATCACGTAAAATCTCTGGCCATCAGCCATCATTGTGCATAATGTATAGAAGGTTGAAGTTGTATTACGTGTTAAGAATTTACATATTTTTTTTTTCTGTCCCTTTGAAAAAAAAAATGGAAAAAATATTTACTCTAGATTTACGATTGTGTAACCACTAAACTCATCAGTAATGTAATTTTTTTTGGGGGGGAAAAGGTCAAATGTAATTAAGAATTTGTGGTGATTTTGGTCCTGTCGCTGTAAAGAACGCGTTCAAGAGATGGTCGCCTGCCTTCTTCAAACATATACTCACAAATTAAAGGTAAAAAGATTATATTTATATTTTGAGTTGTTCACAGAACCTAACGTAATAATTTCCTTTTGTATCGAAAATTTAAAACTTTCGTTTTCGCACATTAGCAGAGCTGACTTTCCTCCACACAGATGGTCAATGGGTCGACTTCATCATCATCGTTCTCCGTGTGAACGTTCGCCAGCTACAAAACAACACCGTCGGCAAGGTGGTGCTGGCTGCTCTGACGCAGTCTTCACCGTCACTTTAGATATGGTGTTCTTGAGGTACTCGCGGATCGGGTTGAAACTTACCTACCAATACGCCAGCTCTGTGTGTGTGTGTGTGTGTGTGTGTGTGTGTGTGTGTGTGTGTGGAAAGTGGCGGGCCAGAGAAAGATATCGTAGGAATGTATCATTACCGTCACTGCACTTTGGAAGATATCATGTGGTGAGAAATATATATATATATATATATATATATATATATATATATATATATATATATATATATATATATATATATATCTATAAGTGAGTCAGTTGTTGTTCGCTGATGATACAGCGCTGGTGGCTGATTCATGTGAGAAACTGCAGAAGCTGGTGACTGAGTTTGGTAAAGTGTGTGAAAGAAGAAAGTTAAGAGTAAATGTGAATAAGAGCAAGGTTATTAGGTACAGTAGGGTTGAGGGTCAAGTCAGTTGGGAGGTGAGTTTGAATGGAGAAAAACTGGAGGAAGTGGTTTTAGATATCTGGGAGTGGATCTGGCAGCGGATGGAACCATGGAAGCGGAAGTGGATCATAGAGTGGGGGAGGGGGCGAAAATCCTGGGGGCCTTGAAGAATGTGTGGAAGTCGAGAACATTATCTCGGAAAGCAAAAATGGGTATGTTTGAAGGAATAGTGGTTCCAACAATGTTGTATGGTTGCGAGGCGTGGGCTATGGATAGAGTTGTGCGCAGGAGGATGGATGTGCTGGAAATGAGATGTTTGAGGACAATGTGTGGTGTGAGGTGGTTTGATCGAGTGAGTAACGTAAGGGTAAGAGAGATGTGTGGAAATAAAAAGAGCGTGGTTGAGAGAGCAGAAGAGGGTGTTTTGAAGTGGTTTGGGCACATGGAGAGGATGAGTGAGGAAAGATTGACCAAGAGGATATATGTGTCGGAGGTCGAGGGAACAAGGAGAAGAGGGAGACCAAATTGGAGGTGGAAAGATGGAGTGAAAAATATTTTGTGTGATCGGGGCCTGAACATGCAGGAGGGTGAAAGGAGGGCAAGGAATAGAGTAAATTGGAGCGATGTGGTATACCGGGGTTGACGTGCTGTCAGTGGATTGAATCAGGGCATGTGAGGCGTCTGGGGTAAACCATGGAAAGCTGTGTAGGTATGTATATTTGCGTGTGTGGACGTATGTATATACATGTGTATGGGGGGGGGGGGGGTTGGGCCATTTCTTTCGTCTGTTTCCTTGCGCTACCTCGCAAACGCGGGAGACAGCGACAAAGTATAATAAAAAAAAAATAATATATATATATATATATATATATATATATATATATATATATATATATATATATATATATATATATATATGAGATAGATTCGTTGTTCATTCCGTTCCAAAGAAACCAAAATATGAATTTCGACGTGTGCTTTCATATAACATCATGCTAGACCTTCGACAGCATATAAGGAGTAAAGGTTAAATTGTGCTTATTAGGAATGTTCGGCAGAACGGGAAAAATAAAGTGTATTAAAGTTTTGTTGCCACTGGTGATGATGTCTTACAGTCAAGGGTAGGATAGGGTTCTACGTGGGAGGTTGCTTGAATGATATTGTACCTCCGTTTACAGCACAAACTGGCAGTGGTTTCTGCTTAACGTGTTATTAGTCAAGGATTGGTGTCAACACTTAATTACAGTACTGAGAAGATATGTTACTTTACTACACTTCAAGTGTAATAAATTTGAACCTTTCATTGAGAAGCATGGTAACGTATAAAATTGTAATATACTTGCCGTAGACATATGCGTGTAGACATCTAATGATTTTCAATGTAAAGCCTTTTACTGGCAAAGCTGGAAAAAAATTAAATGGAACTAGTGGTTATGTGAAAAAAAACAAATAATATTGATTACAGATCTTGCGTTATCAATTAACGTGTGGAAGTGGTCGCCGGACGCTCTCGTATAACGCAATGACATGCTTTAGTATTGTGCCGTCGGCCTCGTATCTCAACGATCATTTTAAACCAATGCGGAAAATATGATAAACAGCTGATATATATATATATATATATATATATATATATATATATATATATATATATATATATATATATATATGTGTGTGTGTGTGTGTGTGTGTGTATGGGGGTGGGTTAGGACATTTCTTTCGTCTGTTTTCCTTGCGCTACCTTGCAAACGCGGGAGACAGCGGCAAAATATATATATATATATATATATATATATATATATATATATATATATATATATATATATATATATATATATATATATTATCCCTGGGGATAGGGGAGAAAGAATACTTCCCACGTATTCCCTGCGTGTCGTAGAAGGCGACTAAAAGGGAAGGGAGCGGGGGGCTGGAAATCCTCCCCTCTCTTTTTTTTTTTTTTTTTTTTTTAATTTTCCAAAAGAAGGAACAGAGAAGAGGTCCAGGTGAGGATATTCCCTCAAAGGCCCAGTCCTCTGTTCTTAACGCTACCTCGCTATCGCGGGAAATAGCGAATAGTATGAAAAAAAAAAATATATATATATACATATATATATATAAGTGAGTCAGTTGTTGTTCGCTGATGATACAGCGCTGGTGGCTGATTCATGTGAGAAACTGCAGAAGCTGGTGACTGAGTTTGGTAAAGTGTGTGAAAGAAGAAAGTTATGAGTAAATGTGAATAAGAGCAAGGTTATTAGGTACAGTAGGGTTGAGGGTCAAGTCAATTGGGAGGTGAGTTTGAATGGAGAAAAACTGGAGGAAGTGAAGTGTTTTAGATATCTGGGAGTGGATCTGGCAGCGGATGGAACCATGGAAGCGGAAGTGGATCATAGGGTGGGGGAGGGGGCGAAAATTCTGGGAGCCTTGAAGAATGTGTGGAAGTCGAGAACATTATCTCGGAAAGCAAAAATGGGTATGTTTGAAGGAATAGTGGTTCCAACAATGTTGTATGGTTGCGAGGCGTGGGCTATGGATAGAGTTGTGCGCAGGAGGATGGATGTGCTGGAAATGAGATGTTTGAGGACAATGTGTGGTGTGAGGTGGTTTGATCGAGTAAGTAACGTAAGGGTAAGAGAGATGTGTGGAAATAAAAAGAGCTTGGTTGAGAGAGCAGAAGAGGGTGTTTTGAAATGGTTTGGGCACATGGAGAGAATGAGTGAGGAAAGATTGACCAAGAAGATATATGTGTCGGAGGTGGAGGGAACGAGGAGAAGAGGGAGACCAAATTGGAGGTGGAAAGATGGAGTGAAAAAGATTTTGTGTGATCGGGGCCTGAACATGCAGGAGGGTGAAAGGAGGGCAAGGAATAGAGTGAATTGGAGCGATGTGGTATACCGGGGTTGACGTGCTGTCAGTGGATTGAATCAGGGCATGTGAAGCGTCTGGGGTAAACCATGGAAAGCTGTGTAGGTATGTATAGTTGCGTGTGTGGACGTGTATGTATATATATACCTCCAATTTGGTCTCCCTCTTCTCCTTGTTCCCTCCACCTCCGACACATATATCCTCTTGGTCAATCTTTCCTCACTCATTCTCTCCATGTGCCCAAACCACTTCAAAACACCCTCTTCTGCTCTCTCAACCACGCTCTTTTTATTTCCACACATCTCTCTTACCCTTACGTTACTCACTCGATCAAACCACCTCACACCACACATTGTCCTCAAACATCTCATTTCCAGCACATCCATCCTCCTGCGCACAACTCTATCCATAGCCCACGCCTCGCAACCATACAACATTGTTGGAACCACTATTCCTTCAAACATACCCATTTTTGCTTTCCGAGATAATGTTCTCGACTTCCACACATTCTTCAAGGCCCCCAGAATTTTCGCCCCCTCCCCCACCCTATGATCCACTTCCGCTTCCATGGTTCCATCCGCTGCCAGATCCACTCCCAGATATCTAAAACACTTCACTTCCTCCAGTTTTTCTCCATTCAAACTCACCTCCCAATTGACTTGACCCTCAACCCTTCTGTACCTAATAACCTTGCTCTTATTCACATTTACTCTTAACTTTCTTCTTCCACACACTTTACCAAACTCAGTCACCAGCTTCTGCAGTTTCACACATGAATCAGCCACCAGCGCTGTGTCGTCAGCGAACAACAACTGACTCACTTCCCAAGCTCTCTCATCCCCAACAGACTTCATACTTGCCCCTCTTTCCAAAACTCTTGCATTTACCTCCCTAACAACCCCATCCATAATTTGTTTATATATATATATATATATATATATATATATATATATATATATATATATATATATGGAGGCAGAAAACAGGATTTCTCTCACCTTGTGAAAATAGATGGATTTAATTATTATTAATTTTGTTATTGTTATTATTATTATTATTATTATTATTATTATTATTATTATTATCATTATTATTTATTATTATTATAGAATATATGTTATAATGATATAAGTAACATTTTCATTATCATTATATTTTTGATAATAATGATAACAGTAATGATAATAATGAAGTTTGTTATGACCTCATCCTATAACATCAGAGACGTATATTTCTCGCATGCCTCACACTACTATTATGTAAGTTGTTGTGTCCTAACCTCACGACACTCTTTATAAGGTTTTCCTCCCTGGGCTGTGGAGACGTTTGTCGTGTGTTAAGACCTCACAACAGCGGGAGAGGTTTTTTTTAACTTTAGGGAGGCAGACACTGGAAAATGACAGGGAATGTGCTAAATGACAACTGTGTGTCAGCGAGGAGAGTGGGAGGGAACGGTGGAGCAAAGAAAATTGCAGAGAGAGAGAGAGAGAGAGAGTTGGAGATTTCCCAAGTAGGATAGAATGAACAGAGAAGGAACTCGTGTGCGAGTAATGAGGATAGAACGTTGCGTAAAGGGGGGTGGGGGGGAAGCAAGATATTTTTTTTTTTCAAAGAAACGGAATTGGTGTATATTCAGTTAGCAAGAAGTGATGGAAGATGGAGAGGGGGAAGAGAGATAGATAGATAGATAGATAGATAGATAGATAGATAGATAGAGAGAGAGAGAGAGAGAGAGAGAGAGAGAGAGAGAGAGAGAGAGAGAGAGAGAGGGGGGGGGGGGGGAGAGATGTTCTGTGAGGCAGAGAGATGCAGGAGCGGGTTTATGAGGGTGACATGTGAAGAGGTCAGCCAATGACATGACCCCCCCCCCCCTAGTAACGGAAGTGCACGCGGAAGGAGATGGGTAATGACTCTATGATGAGAATATGGTACTGGAACGCGTCTCCGTATGTATGTCCGGATGTGTGTATATTGTGTATGATATGTATGTGTATGTCCTATTTTTCTCCATCCAAACTCATTCCAACTGACTTGTCCCTCAACCCTGCTGAACCTAATAACCTTGCTCTTATTTACATTTACTCTCTACTTTCTCCTTACACACACTTTTCCAAACTCAGTTACAAACTTCTGCAGTTTCTTTCTCGAATCAGCCACCAGTACTGTATCGTCGGCGAAGAACAACTGACTCACTTCCCAGGCCCTCTCATCCCCAATAGACTGCATACTCGCCCCTCTCTCCAAAACTCTTGCATTTACCTCCCTAACCACCCCATCCATAAACAGATTAAACCACCATGGGGACATCATACACTCCTGCCGCTAACTGACCTTCACTGGGAAACAATCACTCTCCGCTGTTCCTACTCGTACACATGCTTTACATCCTTGGTGACAACTTCCTGCTTCAAGCAGCTTACCTCCCACACTGTATACTCTTAAGAGCTACCCCAAAGCATATCTATCCATCCTGCCATATGCCTTCTCCTCATTCGTAAATGCCACATACAAATCCATCTGTTTCTCTTAAGTATTTCTCACACATTCTTCAAAGCAAACACCTGATCCACACATCCTCTACCACTTCTGAAACCACACTGCTCTTCCCCAATCTGATGCTCTGTACATGCCCTCACCCCTCTCAATCAATACCCTCCCATACAATTTTCAAGGAATACTCGACAAACTTGTATCTCTCTAGTTTCAACCCTCACCTTTATCCCCTTTGTACAGTGGCACTATACATACATTCCACCAATCTTCAGGCACTTCACCATGATCCATACATACATTGAATATCCTCAACAACACAGTCACCCCCTTTCTTAATAAATTCACCCGCAATACCGTCCGACCCCACCGCTTTCGCACATTACCCCGACCAAAACAGCCTGCATCTGCCACTCTAATCATCAAACACATTCAACATAACCTTCAAAATACTCACTTCTCACTTCGTTACTGCCTGTTATCACTTTCCACCTTGCCCCCTTCACCGATGTTTTCATTTGTTCTCTTCTCTTACGCACGTTACTTACTTTCTTCCAAAACATCTTTTTACTCTCCTAAAGTTTAATGATATTCACTCTCACCCCAACTCTCATTTGCCCACTTTTTCAACTCTTGCACCTTCCTCTTGACCTCCTGCCGCTTGCTCTTATACAGCTCCCGGTCACTTGCATTCCTTCCTTGCAAGGATCATTCAAACTCCTTTTTCTCATTCACTAACACCCTTCCTTCGTCATCCCATCACTCATTACCCATTCTAATCTGCCCATCTTCCACCTCTCTCTAGCCACATGCATCTCTTACACATTCTACCATTGCTTCCTTAAATACCTCCCATTTCTCACCCACTCCCCTCACGTCATTTGCTCTCACATTTTGCCATTTTGCTCTAAGTCTCTCCTAGTACTTCCTCACACATGTCTCCTTTCCAAGCTGACTTACTCTCACCATTCTTTTCTCCCTGACATTCTGTCTTCTTTATTTTGCAAACCTCTAGAAATCTTCACCTTCTCCTCCACAAGATAGTGATGATAGGCTTTTTGTTTAGTGCGGAGATATCTTGACTACTGGTATCACCCAGGACAGCTGGGGAGGCTTTTTGTTTAGTGGGGAGATATCTTGACTACTGGTAGGTATCACCCAGGACAGCTGGGGAGGCTTTTTGTGTTTTGTGGGGAGATATCTTGACTACTGGTAGGTATCACCCAGGACAGCTGGGAAGGCTTTTTGTGTTTTGTGGGGAGATATCTTGACTACTGGTATCACCCAGGACAGCTGGGGAGGCTTTTTGTTTAGTAGGGAGTTATCTTGACCACTGGTATCACCCAGGACAGCTGGGGAGGCTTTTTGTGTTTTGTGGGGAGATATCTTGACTACTGGTATGACCCAGGACAGCTGGGGAGGCTTTTTGTTTTGTTGGGGAGATATCTTGACTACTGGTATGACCCAGGACAGCTGGGGAGGCTTTTTGTTTAGTGGGGAGATATCTTGACTACTGGTATGACCCAGGACAGCTGGGGAGGCTTTTTGTTTAGTGGGGAGATATCTTGACCACTGGTATCACCCAGGACAGCTGGGGAGGCTTTTTGTTTTGTGGGGAGATATCTTGACTACTGGTAGGTATCACCCAGGACAGCTGGGGAGGCTTTTTGTGTTTTGTGGGGAGATATCTTGACTACCTGTATCACCCAGGACAGCTGGGGAGGCTTTTTGTTTTGTGGGGAGATATCTTGACTACTGGTAGGTATCACCCAGGACAGCTGGGAAGGCTTTTTGTGTTTTGTGGGAAGATATCTTGACTACTGGTATCACCCAGGACAGCTGGGGAGGCTTTTTGTTTAGTGGGGAGATATCTTGACCACTGGTATCACCCAGGACAGCTGGGGAGGCTTTTTGTTTTGTTGGGGAGATATCTTGACTACTGGTATGACCCAGGACAGCTGGGGAGGCTTTTTGTTTAGTGGGGAGATATCATGACTACTGGTATCGCCCAGGACAGCTGGGGAGGCTTTTTGTGTTTTGTGGGGAGATATGTTGACTATTGGTAGGTATCACCCAGGACAGCTGGGGAGGCTTTTTGTGTTTTGTGGGGAGATATGTTGACTATTGGTAGGCACTATATATGTGCAACTATTATTTCTGGACATGTGGGATACGCA
>NC_092225.1:23938942-23976442 GCF_036320965.1 Panulirus ornatus | reverse complement strand
CGAGTCGCCCTCCCCCCGTGAAGGCGAGACGGTGTTCCCTCACCACCCACACACTCCTCCACGCCTGCTAGCTGACACGGACAGACTGATGGACCAGGGGGGAGGGCCTTCACAGGTGATGGATGATGAATATATTCATACACCGATAAGTGTGCCAAGCGTTACTGGCTGTCGTGAAGACAGGCTACAGTATGGATTTTCTTAATCTACGTAACGCAAGTGAAGGATAAAAGGACTTGGGTATTATCATCTCTGGTGACCTTTGAAGTTAAGTAAGCATCGCGCAGACGCAACACAAGGTTCGACACGAAGAGAGATTCTCGATTTCATGAATGAGGCAATGGGATGAAAGTTGTGAAAAACTAAGCCTCAATTTTTTTTTGTGTGTGTGTGTGTGTGCAATTCAGTGGTGCGTTCCCGGCGTGGAATATTGCGTTCTATTGTGGGGGGGTTTCTGCCTGATAAAAGACAAAAGGCTTGAATGGGTCGAGAAGAGGCACGGAGCTACCGCGGTGATGCCCGGACTGAGCAGCGAATCCAATAAGAGCCGAATAGACGACCTAAACGTATTACCTTAACGTGGAGAAGGTTAAGAGGCGGTGTGATACAGGCATTCACACTCATCCTGGGCCTCGATAACGCCCAGGTGAGCAGGTACTTAAAAAAGAGAAGGTGTGTGTGTCATGATATCAGTGGCAGTGATGATCAACAAGACCCACAGGCGAGCGTTTCAGTGGCAGTGATGATCAACAAGACCCACGGACGAGCGTTTCAGTGGCAGTGATGATCAACAAGACCCACAGTTGAGCGTTTCAGTGGCAGTGATGATCAACAAGACCCACAGACGAGCGTTTCTGTGGCAGTAATGATCAACAAGACCCACAGACGAGCGTTTCAGTGGCTGTGATGATCAACAAGACCCACAGGCGAGCGTTTCAGTGGCAGTGATGATCAACAAGACCCACAGACGAGCGTTTCAGTGGCAGTAATGATCAACAAGACCACGGCGAGCGTTTCAGTGGACAGTCAGTGCAGTGATGATCAACAAGACCCACAGGCGAGCGTTTCAGTGATGATCAACAAGACCCACAGGCGAGCGTTTCAGTGGCAGTAATGATCAACAAGACCCACAGGCGAGCGTTTCAGTGGCAGTGATGATCAACAAGACCCACAGGCGAGCGTTTCAGTGGCAGTAATGATCAACAAGACCCATAGATGAGCGTTTCAGTGGCAGTGATGATCAACAAGACCCACAGTTGAGCGTTTCAGTGGCAGTGATGATCAACAAGACCCACAGGCGAGCGTTTCAGTGGCAGTGATGATCAACAAGACCCACGGACGAGCGTTTCAGTGGCAGTGATGATCAACAAGACCCACGGACGAGCGTTTCAGTGGCAGTGATGATCAACAAGACCCACAGGCGAGCGTTTCAGTGGCAGTGATGATCAACAAGACCCACAGGCGAGCGTTTGACCTCGTATGAGGCAAAGTGATATTTTTTTTTTCTGTTTGTCTTCAACAGGATCGTTAAGATGGGGGGCTGATCTGCCAAGAACAACAGGTGAAAGCAACACAATAGATCCGTCTATGTATAAACTCATCAGATACTTCTTGTCTTGGAACCTCCGTGGTGTGGTGCCTCACGTTGTTACCCATGACACATTCACGGGCCGCCCTCTTGTCAAGTGCGTAGGTTTGAATCCTAACCGCGGCACTCGGTCCACAGTCAACCCAGCTGTTCATCCTTTTTCCAAAGGCCGGTCGATGAATTAGACACTCGGCTTAAGCGAGGGTAGATATACCACGTATATAGATGATTACGGTATTTAGTTGCCCTTGAAAATATGAAATTAAAGAGAGTCCATGACTGATAATATTTGCCTCTCCTTTGTTGCATATAAAGTTCAGAGATGTTCCTCCTTATGGTGTGTGTCTGTCGGACCTTTTCTACTATCACTACCCTGGGAGGACCAGATGGTCTGTTGGTATCTGTATTTCCTTACACACACACACACACACACACACACACACACACACACACACACACACACACACACACACACACACACACTTAACACACACGGTAAAAGTTTTGGCAGTTCTGTGCGTCAGGTGGGACACAGAGCAGAGTGGTTCGCCCGCTTGTTGAACATCTCCCCCTGATGTTTGTTGGATGGTTTGGGGGCCGGGGGGGGGGGGGGCTAGGGGGGGTTCCTTCTCTGTTCTCAACTCCCTCCCCCCTTCCCCTTCCCCATTACACCTCGTCTTAAGTGATCCTCATTCTCATTCATTCATCCTCTGCCCAGATTGACATCATTTGCCCATCTCCATTCCCTTTACAGTCGCGTCTTTCTCACCATCGCTTCTCTCTCTCCCTCCCTCTCCCCCCCCCCCCTCTCTCTCTCTCTCTCTCTCTCTCTCTCTCTCTCTCTCTCTCTCCTCTCTCTCTCTCTCTCCCTCTCTCTCTCACTCTGACACTCTCTCTTATCTTCGTATTCAGACCCGCCTCACTGCAGATGGTAGTCGGCTCGGAAGTCCAATTCTCTGTAATGGCTCATCTTTTATCTCTCTCTCATTGTGTCACCGACCGACTCGTGATAATCTCCAAGTGGGCCCGCCCGTTCGTGTTGGCATGCATACATACATCTTGTGTTGAGCGCCATATATTGTCCTCCGCCAGTCACACGCTCCCGTCGACTTTGCCAGCCAGCAACCTCCCACCACCTCACCTTCTCACGTACGTCATCCATCACGAATGAAAAAACTGTGTCGCTACCGGACTGTCAGAGCTTAACCTTACCTCCCACCAGCCAACCTCACCCCATGCTCTGAATTACCCCCCGTTTTCTTTGAGGTTTACTTTGTACTCCCGTGCTCTGTGTCAGCCGCGCTCCTCACTCAACCCCATTTTTTTTTCCTTCATTCTTCCGCTTTTTGAAACATCTCATCTTCCCCCTTCATGATGTATTTCCTTATTTCCAAAATCGCCTCCCGTTTCCGGTACTTCGGAAAGTCTCTCTATAATTTCCTCCGTTAAAAAAATTCTTATCATTTCATCCATATCGATATTATCAGTACAATTGGTATGGTTGTTTGTTCCTCTTGATAGACATCTGTGTCTCCCTGTACGTACGTAAGGGTTGGGGTAGAGGGGGGGCGCTGTTCGCTGGTAGCGCCGTAAAACGGATGGAAGAGACTCGACACTGGAGGGTTGGTTAGAGATTGCACGTTGCAGGTCGCTAGTGGTGTTGGTCGTCGTCTTCGTCGTCTGGTTGGCCCGCTGGAGGTGACGGTGCCTGTGTGGGGCGTGTTGTAGGGGTGTGGGGAGAGGAGAAGAGGAGGAGGTGTTCAGTGGACCAGGGAAGGTGGTTTGTTGAAGGCGCCATTGCTCGTGGGATGTTTGGATGAGAGAGGGAGGGGAGGTTTGAGAGAGAGAGAGAGAGAGAGAGAGAGAGAGAGAGAGAGAGAGAGAGAGAGAGAGAGAGAGAGAGAGATGCATCGATGTCCTTTACAGACTGTATGTATCTTGACTGCGCCGCGCCCTCTCTCTTTCCCTCACACCAGGCACGGGATCATGTGCCTACCCTAACATCAACAGCGGTGTGTGATTTGCACACACAGGAACACACCAGCACGGGTCCAGGACGCACTCAGCCACCACACACTCCCGTCCCACTGCTCCCGCATCCCTATTCCATCATCATCATCATCTCTCTCTCTCTCTCTCTCTCTCTCTCTCTCTCTCTCTCTCCTGTCTCCCGACGTATTCCCCCCCCCCGTCACCCCCCTTTCTTCCCTCCCGGCTAAGACGGGGAAGTCATGAACGAACCCCATGGGAGGGAGCAAAGGAAGGATGGAACAGACTTTCTGGCCTACCCAGCTAGCCTCTCTCTCTCTCTCTCTCTCTCTCTCTCTCTCTCTCTCTCTCTCTCTCTCTCTCTCTCTCTCTCTCTCTCTCTCTCTCATATCTCTCTTGTCCCATCGATTCATCATCTGGACTCATGATTATCTGCATTTCATTCATTCGTGTTCATCCCACATTCGGAAAGATATATATATATATAGTCTTCCCTGCGTCGTTTCATTCACTACTATTCTTCGTCCAGAAGGTTTTAATGTCGTATTTGTCTGTATTGCCTCCCGACATTCCGTTCTCTTCCACATCCCTCTCTCACACAGGAAGCCGTAACTTAACTTTCGTCATACAGTCAACAAACTTGACACAGTTGTTTCACAGCATCTGGAGGATTGAATGGCATTAACAGCCATAACTTTAGTTAGGGGTTCTTGCCTGAGTTATATAGCACTTATAATGGGAACCCTGAGTTATATAGCACATATAAGAACCCTGAGTTATATAGCACATAATGAGAACCCTGAGTTATGTAGCGCATGTATTAAGTCTAAACCTGGAACTTTATACCTACCTCATGCTTATCTTGGGGGAAAGCTCCACTTTTGGCGATGGAACTTGATAAGAAAAAAAAATGTCTTAATGTTTTTCCAGACTATTTATAGCTATTCGTATTTCACTGCCAGTGAGGGCGTGTTTACACTGCATGCAACACGGGTGTGTGTTGCACGTAGCAGGAGAGGAGGAGGAGGAGCGGGTCTCCTCGCACACTGCACCTTCAGGCAACACACAGTTGTCCCATGCAACACGCCTCTGATCATTAGCATAGCGATTATCATTTACATTTGGTCTCTGCATTACAGCAATTACTCCATCTTACCTCACTAAGTTCCGCACTTCAGCCGGGCTAATTACGCAAGCTTCACATTATTTCCTGTGTGTAATTAGTTTGCCTCTGTCTAAACCAAACTGTTAGCCCCCAATCGCAAGTCACTTTTGTTGTCAATCTTGTGCATGATTTAAATGTAATGACATATTATTCTACTCATTTTGCTACCAGTTTACCCTTTTACAGTTGAGTCTATACTGTCCATCGTGGTTGTTCTCCCCCTTCCCCCTCCATCTATCCCTGAGACCACCACTCCATCTATCCAGGTTCGTCCCATCTACTGTCCTTACCCAGACCGTCGACGCTGGTCCGTCCCGTCCACTATCCCTGACCACATTATCTATCCTGGTTCCATCTAGTTTGGTTTGTCCCATAGTATCCCCAGCCACACCATCTATCCTGGTTCCTCCCATCTATCCTGGTTCCTTCCATCTATCCTGGTCCCTCCTATCTATCCTGGTTCCTCCCATCTATCTGGTTCCTCCCATCTATCCTGGTCCCTCCCATCTATCCTGGTTTCTCGCATCTATCCTGGTTCCTCCCATCTATCCTGGTCCCTCCCATCTATCCTGGTTTCTCGCATTTATCCTGGTCCCTCCCATCTATCCTGGTCCCTCCCATCTATCCTGGTTTCTCGCATCTGTCCTGGCCCCTCCCATCTATCCTGGTCCCGTCCCATCTATCCATTTTACTCTGCCCCCACATATCCCTGGCTACAGACCCCCCCATCTATCCTTGTTTGCCCCCACGTATCCTGATTGATCCCATCTATCCCTGACACTTTACCGCCTTCCATTTTTAGCCTCAACTATGATAAACCTTCCCACACCCCACCAGACGAAAGGAAGTAAGAGGAAAAGAAAGAAAGAAGAGTTGGATGTGATTCTCTCCCTCCCTCCTCTCCGCACACGCACCAAGCCCCCCTCCGCCCACACTCTCTCTCACTGTTTATGCAGGAGTCCTTACATCCCTTTAATTCATCTCTTTAATTCACCATTGACATTTACCGCGATGAAAACGGGACAGCCGCACCCGTAACACAGACATCGACGAAAACGTGAGACCGTTCGCCTCCTTCTAGTGTTTCAGTCGTGACGTGTCTCGTGTGGTTCATTGTACGCGGAGGAATACGTAGAGCGGCGCGTTACAGGAAAAAAAAAAAAAAAACAAAGCCATCGGACTCAGTGCGGCCTGTAATCAGCCAATTATAATTACGCATAAATTACATTACAGAGCAATTGATTAATATGAAAATTTATCTATCGCCCGGTAAATATAAACCCTCTCCAGTAATTAGTATTCGCATATATTGTAATTATTTCTGAGTCAGTCATATGTATTATTTATATGGTTGACTCTTATTGGGTACTCGACTATATATATATATATATATATATATATATATATATATATATATATATATATATATATTTTTTTTTTTTTTCATACTGTTCGCCATCTCCCGCGTTGGGGAGGTAGCGTTAAGAACAGAGGACTGAGCCTTTGAGGGAAATCCTCACTTGGCCCCCTTCTCTGTTCCTCCTTTTGGAAACTATATATATAAAGGGCCAGTGGTGCTAGGTAATAAAGAATTTATATAATGTACATCTTTACACTCGAGGTATTTCATAACTAGTTTGGCTTTCTGTTTCCCCCCCCAGACACTTGGAACATTGAGTTTAGAATATATTGTCTTCTGCAACGTTCACAGTTAATTTATTTTATATACATTTGTTTTCATTTTCACTTTCCTCTTTATTCATGCGAAGTTCTTCACATTTTGTTTTTTTATTCAGAGTTGATCATCATTCACAGATGACTCGCGTTCCTCTTTCTACCCAGACCAATCTTCCACCCACGTCCCTCACTCACCCTGACATTCTTCCAGTGTCTGTCTTCCGGGCGGGTGGCTAGGGTACTTCAGCCACACACACACACACACACACACACACACACACACACACACACACACACACACACACACACACACACACACACACACACACACACTCACATATATACACGCGTCCCTGGATAAACTTTCTCAACATTAATCATATCAACTCATTTATTCCACTGAGATTACATTAATAAGGAAGAGTCTTGGAAATATTCTGTGTACAAGAGAGTTTCCAGAAGGCTCACCATACTCGGTTTATAAACGTTCAGTCCAGTGAAACAAAAAGTTTTTTTTTTTTAACGAACCACTTCGTCTGGTACATGCGATATCTTACTTTCAGTGTAACTCAAACGTCTGAATAAAACGTAAGTTCTTAAAGGTTACGGTAGAGAAATTAGTACGTTACTGACACCCAAATTTTATTTCTTCGCCACGTGTGTGTGTGTGTGTGTGTGTGTGTGTATGTGTGTGTGTGTGTGTGTGTGTGTGTGTGTGCGTGTGTGCGTGCGTGTGTGTGTGTGCGTTGCGGGCAGAGAGTTTTACACTGGTGTTGCCCCTTCTCTTAACCTCGTGTATATGTACCATAAAACGTGTGGACACACACACACACACACACACACACACACACACACACACACACACACACACACACACGCTCCGGCCCTCTTAGTCATCTTGTACGATGTACGGGGTGGCGATGGGAATGAATTAAGGCAGACAGTATGAATTATGTACATGGGTATATATGTATATGTCTGTGTGTGTGTGTATATATATATGTGTACATTGAGATGTATGGGTATGTGTATTTGCGTGTGGGGACGTGTATGTATATACATGTGTATAGGGGTGGATTGGGCCATTTCTTTCGTCTGTTTCCTTGCGCTACCTCGCAAACGCGGGAGACAGCAACAAAGCAAAATAGATAAATAAATAAATAATATATATATATATATATATATATATATATATATATATATATATATATATATATATATATATATATATATATATATATATCACAGGATACGTCAGGGTGTGTTGACGTCCAGAGTGTCATGGAGGAGTGTAGGTCATAGTGAGACACATGATCCTGGATTTCCCTCCCTTTTTGCAAATGTCATGCGCTTGTAAATTCCAGTCAGTCGCTCTCTTCCAGACCCAGACGGACACAGGCCCTGCCCGCCCCGACCCCCTGACTGTGATTCGAGACGAGCGATGATAAACTTTTCAAAGTGTAATGCCGAAGTTTGTTTTCCATAACCCACATCCATTAGTTGCAGTCTTCGAGGGTGCACGCACTTACTGTTTGTCTTCATCTGGGATGGATATTTTTCTTGCTGGATGGAGGTGTTATTAGAATGGCTATTGGCATTGCTCTCGCGTGAGAAGTTTGAAGTTTTTTCCCCCGTATTTTTTTACTTTTTTTTTCTTTAGTAACGTTCCTTAATCCAAGAGGGATAAAGTATTTATGAACTAACGAGTATGTACCTTTTTTTTTTTCGTCGAAGAGTTTTGTAATTTAATTTTCATAGAAAACGCTGGGGAACGTAAATATCTGGCGTGTTTACACTCGTCTTTGCCATCATTTTTTCTTCTTCAGGAAGGCTAAAGATGCCGCTTCAGGAGGTAAGTACAGGACTTGCTGGCTGGCACCATCCTGTCTGTCGTCCTTCCACCACCTGGAGCACCCACCTGCACCCACCTGGACCGTTTCTACCACTTACACCACTAGCTTTAGTATCACCACCTTTTTTTTTTTCCGTTGAGACCAGAACCAATGATGTCACCACTACAACCACTGCCTCATCGACAACCACTGCCACAGCTACTACCACTACCTCAACTGCAGCCACTGCCACAGCTACTACAACTTCCACTCCCAACACCATTACCATCCACACGACTAATGCTGCCACCACCACAGCCTCTACCACCAGCCTCTGGAACCTGCACAATACCACCTGCACCACCCACTACTACCACCACCCACCACTACCACCTCACCTGCACCACCCTCCACCTGCACCACCCACTACTACCACCACCCACCACTACCACCTCACCTGCACCACCCTCCACCTGCACCACCCACCACTAACACCACCCACCACTACCACCTCACCTGCACCACCCTCCACCTGCACCACCCACCACTACCACCTCACCTGCACCACGACGACCACCAGTGTCCCCTCCGTCGGTACGACCACCTCCACCACCACGACCACCACTGGCCCATGATTGACATCACCACATTCTGCTGACACGTTGCCCATCCCTATGGCGCTGACGTCACCGTCTTGACATCGCCTTTCCTTCACCGGCATGATCAGCCCTCCGTTGATGTCATCCCTTCATAGACATCATCCTGTATTGACCTCAGTATGTTCCACGAACATCATCACCCCCCCCCCCTCCCCTCCCCATGGATATCACCACGCCACTGACATCACTCCCCCCTTCACCGAAATGACCTCCACGGACATCACCAGCCCTCCGCAGACATCACCAGCCCTCCACAGACATCACCAGCCCTCCACAGACATCACCAGCCCTCCTGCACCACCCACAGTACACAGCCATACACCTCACAAGCTATGGCAGCCACGCCATGCACTACGGGGCAGGGCAGGGCACGAGTCGATGTGGGAGGGAGGAGGAAGAAGGAGGGAGGGTAGTGGTGAGCCAAGGCCTGTTTGTGTGTGTTTGGGGAGGAGGAAGAGGAGGAGGAGGAGAGAGTATTGTGGGCAGGTGGGCAAGGCAAGGCAAGGCAGGTCGCGGGTGGGTGGGCGGGCGGGTTGGCTTGGCTTGTTGGCGGGGTGGGAGAGGGGAGGGGGAGGGGGCGTGAGAGAGAGAGAGAGAGAGAGAGAGAGAGAGAGAGAGAGAGAGAGAGAGAGAGAGAGAGAGAGAGAGAGAAGGCGCGGTGGCAACGTACACCGTATCGTCAGTTGCGTCCCAGACAGGCATCTGAGCGCACGGAGGCGCGCGCGTGTGCTGCTGCTCCTACCCCCTGAGTCGAGCCTCTCGTACACACACACACACACTCACTCACTAAACTGGACCTGACCCGTCGTGTCCCATGGTACACGCCCCCGAGGGTGGTCACCACCTGACCCGAAGCTTGAATTAAGACCCTCTTCTTTTTTCTCCCCCTCCCCCTTCTCACACCCACCAACCCCTCACTTTCCCCTCCTCCCCCTCAACCTCACCCCCAACAAGATCCTTTAACTACTAAAAATACTCCTGATGACAAGAGAGGTTTAATTAACTGGATAATTGATTATATATATATATACGTTAATATATATATATATATATGTATATGTATATGAATACATACATGACAGTTTATGGTAATTGTTGAAGGTTGATAGGCGAGTGAAAGTTTTGCCACCAGCGACACCTCGAGAGGATTTTGACCTCGCGACGTTAAGGTAAGTTGGACGATTACCCCACACCACCACACCCCCTCCCTCTCGTAACTATGTCCCGCCCCCCCAAGTACCCTCACCTGCGGGAAGTGGAAGGGAAAAGTGATCAAAGAAAAAATGGAAATATTTATGTCTATGCTTATGTACGAGAGTTAGATTTAAGGGATAATGATTATGTAGTCATGTATCTTATCGGTGACCTGTGGTATATGCATACATTATCTATTCATATATATATATATATATATATATATATATATATATATATATATATAAATTAGATGATTTAAATCCTTGCTGGTAGACGTGGAGGAGGTTGATGTGTGTTGAGATTAGGTAGAACGAGGAAGAGTTTTAGCTTTGGTAAAGTTAGGCCCCATCAAGGAAAAAGGGGAGTTGAGGCGCTCAAGAGAGTCAGGAACTTTACCTGCAGACCAGGGGATTGAAGTCCGTGGACTTGGGCACTTAAGTTCAAACGCAGAGGGGGTGACATAAGTTCAGTCGGAGGATGGGGTAGGGAGGCTCAAGTTCAGAGAGGTCGGAGCTAAAGAGATGAGAGGGAGGGAGGGAGGGGTATACAATCGTGTCTCTTCCTCCCCTTTTCGTGAGTGATCTACGACCCATCATTTTCGACGATGTGATTGCCTCCTTCGTCACTAATCCGTGCTGCACAGAACCCTAAAAGGAAAGAACAAATATTACATGTATGTAAATCGCCAATCGAGGTAAGATAAAAAAAAAAAGATAATCATATCTGTAACAGAAAAGATATCTCACAGAAAAGATATTTCTCCAGACTTAAGACGAGAGAAGTCTGGAGGGAGGGAGGGAGAAGTGTGCGGTTGTGTGTGCCATCATTGTAGTAGGGAAGATGGCCGAGTTGAGATAGGACGCGAATATTTTTTCCCCCCTCTTTCCGAAAGGTCTGGCCAGTCATGGTATAAGGGAGAGGTAGGGGGGGCATAGATACGCAACCATCAGGACCAGGCTGTAAAACTAGACCCTATTTAGGGAGCCCCTAGGGACGTAAATGTTGTCAGTCTAACCCTCGTTTTCTACTTCAAGGTTTTTGGTTTGACATTTCACTTGGTGTGTGTGTGTGTGGGTGGAGGGAGGTAGGGGAAGAGAGGGAAGAGATTGTGTTTTGCTTGTTAAACACTGAGAGAGGAGATTTCCCTGTCCTTGTGGGGCCGAATACAATTTTCGTTATCTGTGTCGCTTCTTTCCATTCCCCTGCTTCTGGCACACCCTGCCGACGACCCCCTCCTTGCCTGTTATATCAACATGATTGTTTCCTCCGAGGAAGAGATAACTTGGTCCACAACACTAGCCAGCCCTTCACACATGAATTAGATAAAAAAAAAAAAAAGAAAGAGATATTCCAGATCTGAAAAAAAGAAAATCTCTTTATCGTGCCGTGTGTTTTTCAAGTCCGCCCGCAAAGGTTTCAAGCAATTGCCCCACACAACGCTGTGTTCATCATCGTGGGGATGACATAAGCTGTGTCGTTTTAACGCATTCATACGGCGGTACATGTCCTTCGTGAAGAACGCGGCATTATTCCCAGACCTGAGTCGTTTGAACTCCGTCGGGTGTCGCCGAACGCAACTTTGGGCCCGTCCCATTCGTCTGGGCTTTTAAAAGGCTTAGGCGGACTGCCCTGATGGTGTCTATATTTATCCTTTGGATAGACAGACAGACAGACAGATAGACAGACATAGATTGATAGATAGATAGATAGATAGATAGAGAGAGAGAGAGAGAGAGAGAGAGAGAGAGAGAGAGAGAGAGAGAGAGAGAGAGAGAATGTGAACTCGACGTTTGAGTTAAAGACTTGATTACATGTCGGACAGCTTTCTCTAGATGGCCGGCACCGTCCACTACTCTAGCCTGGTCGGTTCCAGCCAGCCATCCAACCCCCTGCTCTCTCTCTCTCTCTCTCTCTCTCTCTCTCTCTCTCTCTCTCTCTCTCTCTCTCTCTCTCTCTCTCTCTCTCTCTCCCCCCTTTTCTCTCAAGTCTCCTGTGTTCAGTTTGGCTACGGTCCGCCTGATATCAGAATTAGGGAGGGAATACTTTTCTTGTAAGACTCAAGAATATATCCTGTAATATATATATATATATATATATATATATATATATATATATATATATATATATATATATATATATGGCTCCGTTGGGAACTAAGGTTATGAGTTAATTTAATTTCTTTTTTAATGGGGAAAATTTAAAGCATATATTCTGCGCTTTATGGAATATGTCGGGATGTGTAATCTTGGTTTTCTGCCTTTAAAACAGTTGACATTTCTTTCTTTAATTACCTCGCCATTTTCTTCAAGAAGTCATTAATATATATATATATATATATATATATATATATATATATATATATATATATATATAGAGAGAGAGAGAGAGAGAGAGAGAGAGAGAGAGAGAGAGATAGAAGATGAGGGGATCACTTTTCACAAACACTGTGGAAGAAGAAAAATATCGTAGGGGGAAGGAGGAGGAGGAGGATTCACCGAGTCTCCTCCCCCCTACCAGACGCTGGCTGAAAACAGTTGTGGAATATTATTTTCCCCCCGTGGTTATTCTGAATACCTCTCCCTCCCTCCTCCAGTTATACGTACCATCAAGCAGCTGCTCAGCTGTGAGTGGCTGGATCTCTCTCTCTCTCTCTCTCTCTCTCTCTCTCTCTCTCTCTCTCTCTCTCTCTCTCTCTCTCTCTCTCTCTCTCTCTCTCTCTCTCTCTCTCTCTCTCTCTCTCTCTCTCTCTCTCCACGATATTTATTAGACCGTGGTAACAAAAAAAAAAGAAAATGATAAATAGGAAATGGGTAAATGAACGGCGTCATTACGTCACTGGCGTAACGGTCCGGCGGCGGCGGTGGCGGTGTCCGAATTCGTGGAAGTAATTGTGTGAATTAATTAATTGATGTCTGGTTTATTGTCTTATGTTATAATCGTCCCATTTTTATGTCCAATTATATATATATTCGTTTATACCTTGTTGTTAAAGCTTTATAGTAATTATTACGTAACTTTTCAGTACATGAACGAATGTAGAAAGACACCGTTGATTACACTGTGTCATTCGGACACATACCAGCTGACTGACGTAAACAAAGAGTTGCCAAACATTGACAGACGGGGGGGGGGGGGTGGAGGGAGGAGGGGGTTAAGAGAAAAAGAAAAGAAACTAATATTTTTGCTTACGTTCGTTTCGCTGTCAGTAAACTTTGCTCTTAAAGGGAAAGAAAATGTCGCTGAGTCTTCGGTTTGGTGTAGTCTGGCCGGCGAAGACCCCCCCAAGCTGTGATGTGTGAGCTGATGTTGTGTTCATTGCAAAAAAAAAATGGAAGAAGAGTTGACAGGTAGATTTCAGTGACGTAATTCCAATCAAGATCCGGTCCCATTTTCCGTTGCAATGATCATTTTCCGGCCCGGAGTGTTTTTTTTGTTATGATTTAAAGTATATTATTATTTTTTGAGCAAGACTAAACTCAAATTTTTTGAGAACTTTATATTTACATATTGGAAAGGATCACACAATTTTGCGCGTGATCAACATTTTCTTATGAGTCGTGTTTCATTTTCCCCGTGGACTCATAGGAATATATATATATATATATATATATATATATATATATATATATATATATATATATATATATATATATATATATATTGTGAGTTCGACCCATCAGAATATATCGATCTTGTGGGGTGATCCACATAGTTTCGTTCAGGTGACGATATCCACTGATTGAGGTGCCATACAGACACTAGATCCGCCAATCAGAGAGTCACGTTGATGAGGTCCGACACACCAATCAGAATGTCCCTTGTGGCGAGATACACGAATCAGAGTATCTCTTGTAACGCGTTTACGCCAATCAGAGTTCCTCTTGCGGTGAGATTCACCACCAGAGTCTGAGTGGCGAAATCCACGAATCAGATTGCGTTGCGTCTAGATCCACCAATCAGACTTGCGCACGTCGCGAGATCCACCAATCGGAATCTTTCTACGTTCGGGAGACCCACTAATCAGAATCTTCCACGTCGGGAGGTCCTCCAATCGGAGCCTTCCACGTCGGGAGGTCCTCCAATCGGAGCCTTCCACGTCGGGAGGTCCTCCAATCGGAGCCTCCCACGTCGGAAGGTCTACCAATCAGAATCTTCCACGTCGGGAGGTCCGCCAATCAGAACCGTCCACGTCGGGAGATCCACCAATAAGTCTTGCCCACGTCACATTTACCATTAAGGAGGGGGTGGGGGTGTGCACTTTACTCCCTCCCTCTTTACCGGCAACAAAATAATGCGACTTCTGAATTTATTAAGTCAATTTTGGAGCAGTAATAGAAAACGCATGCACAATATCCACCCCCATCCCCCCCTCACCCCCCACTAGAAACTGTAAAATATAACGTAGTTTGTTATAAAATGCAAATTTTTAAACTCTGAAATCCCGAAAGGTAAGAAATTACCAGGAGGCCGTTTTCTATTCGACATTCATAGACTCTATCGGGAGAATGAAAATTGTTTAAATATCCATTCTCTTTCCTGCTCGTCTGAGATGTAGATACTATTTCTTTTTTAAAGATGAATAAGTATTGACCATTTTACTTGGATATTTATGGGTTAATTAGCATTATTTTCATGCAGGTGAGCACAGAGACGAAATTAGAAAACTTGAGAGAGCGTTTTTTTTTTTGGGGGGGGGGGCGTTCATAATTGAATTAACGAACATGATCGTACGATCCTTCAGCAGGAAGGTACGACCTTCAGGTAACGTCGTCCTAGCCTTTGACCTGACCCTTAAGGCCATCATGTCCAAGGGTCGTACCGTCGTGCTCAAGGGTCGTACCGTCGTGCTCAAGGGTCGTATCGTCGTGCTCAAGGATCGTGCCGTCGTGCTCAAGGGTCGTACCGTCGTGCTCAAGGGTCGTATCGTCGTGCTCAAGGATCGTGCCGTCGTGCTCAAGGGTCGTACCGTCGTGCTCAAGGGTCGCACCGTCGTGCTCAAGTGTTGTACCGTCGTGCTCTAGGGTTTTACCGTCGTGCTCAAGGGTCGTACCGTCGTGCTCAAGGATCGTACCGTCGTGCTCAACGGTCGTACCGTCGTGCTCAAGGGTCGTACCGTCGTGCTCAAGGATCGTACCGTCGTGCTCAAGGGTCGTACCGTCGTGCTCAAGGGTCATACCGTCGTGCTCAAGGATCGTACCGTCGTGCTCAAGGGTCGTACCGTCGTGCTCAAGGGTCGTACTGTCGTGCTCAAGGATCGTACCGTCGTGCTCAAGGTTCGTACCGTCGTGCTCAAGGGGTTAAATGAAATTTGTAATGCGTTCACCGTAGACTTTCGCGTCTTTCATTTTCATTTTAGGTCATGGTATTGGAGTCTGGCGGACCTGAAGCAGGTCAGGTCATAAGAGAAGACCATGTGTGACCTG
The DNA here is from genome assembly GCF_036320965.1 of Panulirus ornatus. Taxonomy (NCBI): domain Eukaryota; kingdom Metazoa; phylum Arthropoda; class Malacostraca; order Decapoda; family Palinuridae; genus Panulirus; species Panulirus ornatus. The sequence goes on along the minus strand of NC_092225.1, from coordinate 23,960,912 downwards.
AAACCTTTACCATGCCAGGCCTTCAGGTCACAGCAGAGAGTAAACCTGAACCTCGATCAGGTCACGATTCTTAAGGAGCACCAGAAGTGACCTGGTGAGATTTAGCAGGTCAAGGAATCAAGAAGAACCAGGATTGTGAATAGGGTCAGGCTGTATGGACGAGAAACCGAACGTGACCTGAAACCCAACCAAACAAGGTCACGGAGAAGGTAAAGGCTGACCTGACACCTAACCAGACTCTGGTCTCTTGAACCCTCAGACGACCTGATATAACCCGTCAGACCAAGGACGTGGAAGAAGAGACTGCTCATGTTCTCCAGCCCCTCTTAATAACATTTGAGACACACCTGGAGAATAAGAGACCCAAAGTATGTGTTATTTCTAGGATGGGAATCCAGCCCACTCCCTCCCGTAGGGTCAGCTACGTTGCCGGAGGAGAGGGTCAGTAAGGATCCTTCCAGGTCTTTCCAGTCGCATATCGATGAGGACAAACCTTATCTCTCTCTCTCTCTCTCTCTCTCTCTCTCTCTCTCTCTCTCTCTCTCTCTCTCTCTCTCTCTCTCTCTCTCTCCCCCGCTGAATCCCTTCCCTTTTTTTTTTGGACCTCAATTGAGCGAAGTCGTTCGCAAAAGTCAATTTATCAACTCGCTGCCTCGAGCCCGATCTCTCTCTCTCTCTCTCTCTCTCTCTCTCTCTCTCTCTCTCTCTCTCTCTCTCTCTCTCTCTCTCTCTCTCTCTCTCATGCACATTGGCATGCATCCAACGGTTCTGTGACTTGTTATCTTTGCTGTTCTTGGATAATTGGAGTCTTACATCCAAGATCATTTTTTTTCCCCCCTCTTTTACTTTTCATTAATCTTCGTCAGTAGGACGTGCAAATTGATAGTGATCACTGATAAAGAGATAAGGACCTCCTCCTTGTTATCCTTCGTTTATCACCGTTTATCTCCGGCCATTCTTACACTCCTTTCCCATCTACGTGCAAGAGGGAAGGAGGGAAGGGAGTTTAGTTTATACAGGCGTCTCCTGTACGGGGAATGAGGCACATAAAACTTGGGGTTCCCAGCACGAACGTGTATGATAACCAAGATATGGTTTCTAACCCCTTGCTACGTACCACCCCCTAGAGACTCTGAGGAGGTGGGGTGTGGGGTGAAGGAGAGGGACGCCTTCCCATGTACCGTCTGTCTGTCCGTCAGCCATTATCATATACATATCTCAGTAACTCTCGTTAGTACGAAGCTGTGTACTTACAAGACGTCGTAATGTTAGTTGTCTCGAAGGATCCTAGTCATCCTTTTTCGCAGGCCAGTACGACTACCTACCTAGCCCTACCTCCCCCCTCCCCTTTCCCCTCTCCCTCCTGTGAAATAAAAAAAAGAGAAAGGAAAAACGCAGGTCTATTATCTGGCCAGTTAAACATCTGAGATCAATGGCACCCGTCGCTGAGATAACGCGACCTCCTTCGCTGAGACAGATCGAGTCATTAATCCTAGGCAAGCTGAGAGCTCTGAGGACCTAATTAGCATATCCGGTAGGGAGACCTTTGATATTCGGTGCAGAGATTCAGTTCGCGATCACTCCTGCCTGAGCTGAGATTTTGCTGAGGATAAAAGAGAACGGGGGGGGGGGGGAAGAAAAAAGAAAAAAAAGAACCACGAAAGTTAGACGTAAGTAATCTTAGAGTTTAATTTATGCGAAGCTAAGTCTTGTGTTATCATCCGGGATTTTAGCTTTGGTGAGCTGTGAGCTGACTTTACTTATGTGGAAGTTTTAAACTCGTACTTCATTAAGAGTTGATTCATCCACTTGTGAGTCTGGGGTACCAGGAGTTGAGATGATTGAGCTGAGAGTTTACTCTGTCTTCCAGGGAGAGTTTGCCGCTGAACTTGGAGTATAACTATGCACTGCTAAGTTGGCTCCTGAATAGTAGAGTTGAGACTATCCTGCAGTGAGATGACTTTGCTCAATACAGGAGTCTTTAACTCTTCTGTTGTCCTGGACAAAGTAAAGTTTTACTGAGCTAGGACTATACTGTGCTGAAAACTGACTCTACTGAGCTGTTAATGTAGCCAAACTACGCTAACGTTTTGACTCTCTCAGGGTAAAAATGGATGAATGCTGCGTTGAGGTGGGGACTGAACATGAGTCACTGAGTATTCTCCACCCTGGTCGTTCATGTTTAGAAATATACGACAAGGTTCCTAACTCTGCAGACCTAAGACTGATGCAGGATTGAACCCTGATAGGCAGGTAGTGGAACGCAGTGTGGGTAGATGGTGGAAGACGTTGAACTCCTGAGTTCCAAGATTTGACTTCAGAATAGTCTTGATATTGCAGACATGTCAGGTCAGCTAACTCCACTTGCAATTAAGAAATCGTTAAAACAGTGAAAGGTCTGATCTATGGGTAGAAATTATACTCAGAAGAAACTACCAAGTAATAATGAATTATCATGTTCATACTGGATAATTGTTCTGTATATATATATATATATATATATATATATATATATATATATATATATATATATATATATATATATATATATATATATAATTTTAGTTTGTGTTTGCATTGGGGAGAAGTAATGATAGATAGATATCAAAATACATAGCTATGCGTTAGAAATACATTGATATAAAACCTTAACCCCGAACTCTTGACACACACACACACACACACACACACACACACACACACACACACACACACACACACACATAGCAACAGACAATAAGGACCAGCGTACTCACAACATGGAGGGTGGGGAGGTGTGTGTGTGTGTGTGTGTGTGAATTACTTGAAAAGTTTGTAATTAAGCGTGTCAGGTGTTGGTGGTGAGGTGATGTGTTGTTGTTGTTGTTGTTGTTACTGTGGACGGCAACCCTGGAGTCGGTACACCCCACCCAGCAAGGACACTCCACACCCTCCCCGTCTGCAGCCTCCTCTAGCTAAACTCCCCTACACACACACACACACACACACACACACACACACACACACACACACACACACACACACACACACACACGTCTTGCCGACGAGTGTGGTCCATAAAATACTAGAAAACATAAAGCAAAAAAAAAAAAAAGCAAAGCATGTCTACTTGTATAGAGGGAAAATGAGGTCAAGTGTAACGAACCAGTTGGATTTCCACGAGAGTGTAAAGCTCCCTCTTATACCAGAGAGAAGGCTGGGTGAATTGTCTGTATCTGGACTACCAGAAGGGCATTTGACACGACCAGAAAGGAGGCTGGTAGAGAGTCTGGATCACCAGGCAGTAATAAGGGGAGACTCTCTCGATGGATAGAAGATTATCTCGGTGAGAGGGAACAAAGGACGCATGTCAGAGAGGAGAACCTTCTGGAAATGAGGCCACCACTGGAGTGCCGCAGGGTTGGGTTTTGGGTCGCTGCTTCTCTTGCCAGATGGTATGTAGGGACTCCTCCCGCCTGAAGTCATTAGCGGATGATGAAGGAAGTGAGAAGCGGGGATTGCATCAGCTTACAAGGGGACCGAGACAAACTTCAACATAGGACCGATACATGACTGATGGAAGTGATCCCGGGGTTATGCAGAGTAGCGAGGATGGGTCATAGAGAAGGAAGGCCTTTATAGGAATGCTACTACCTCGCAGGGAGTAAGCCAGAACTAGAATACGCTTCTCAAGATTACACATCACACTTCATGAGGCACATAGCAGAGGCCATGACTTTGTACATCACAGAGCACGGAATAGTGAGGGGTAAGGGGAGAGTTGATCACAACCTTTACATAGCGCATCCTTGAAGATGAATGAAGCCAGTCTCGTGTGTGTGTGTGTGTGTGTGTGTGTGTTTGCAGTTTTAGTTTTTCTTCTTGTAATTAATTACCTCCCCCTCGGTGTATGTGTTACCAGATAGGGAGTTTCACACTGTTGTGGCTCCACGTCCCAACCTCCCTCCTCCATGGCTCCTACACTCGTACTTCTGTCATGTTCTTCCTTCACGTTCGCTACTTCACAACGGTGTCTCCCAGCTCATCCTCCATCTCTCGTCATATTCTCAAGCTTGTCTCCTCGTTTCTCTCCCTCTCCTCCTGTCTCCTCGTTTCTCTCCCTCTCCTCCTGTCTCCTCGTTTCTCTCCCTCTCCTCCTGTCTCCTCGTTTCTCTCCCTCTCCTCCTGTCTCCTCGTTTCTCTCCCTCTCCTCCTAGGGTGCCTCAGAGGCTCGCGTTATCCTCCTTTCCGTAGCCTCTCCGCCTCCCTCGTCTCTACATGAGTCAAGTTCTCCCTGTTGGTCAACATATATGCGTTTGAGGGTCTGGGATGAGGTGATTATGTTTACCCCAGTCCCTCTTCTTCTAATATACTCAGGGGCCATGGCTGCTCCTGCTGCTGATGCTGGCCTGTATTCCCATCAGTCAGTACTTTTTGGTCTGTTTTCCCCTCGCCTCCTGTTGAACCTTCTCCATTGCATGAGTAATACGAATGATAGTAATAATGATAATTATAATACATGAGTGACATGGGCCCCCCCTTTCATGGTAGACAGGGCACAAGTAATTTGAGAAAAGTTGGTAGATATTTCCAAGGTAGCGCCTCGATCCTGCTGAGGGGGAAGGGGGCAGAATAATGATTACGACCGTACTGAGGTTGTGTGATTCATTACATATTCCAAACTGGATTGTGGTTACCAGATATATTGGTCGGCCATTGATTAACATCGTGTGGAATGGAGGAAGTTGACTTAGACATGGTACTAGAATATGTACAGGAGCTGTCTGAAAGTCTGTATGCAGGGCTCTGGCAACTCGCATCTCATTTTAAGAGGAAATTGACTTAAAGAATATATTTAGGCTTAAAACATATACACCACCCAACCCTACACATGTTTTTTTTTTTTGCTATTGGAGGGGGAACTGAGGTATTTAATCAGCATCCAAAGTTATCTAAACCTTTTAGTGCAAGATGGAAAAAAAAAATGCCATTAATGAGTGTGGTTTGGACTTTAAACTCAGTTCAAGAAGTAGGTTTTTGTTGCCTGGTTCCCTCCCTCCCTGAAAGGTTCCTGAGATTAAACTCTCTAGCGGCTGGACGACAACAGCCGAGAGAGAGAGAGAGAGAGAGAGAGAGAGAGAGAGAGGGAGAGAGAGAGGGAGAGAGAGAGGGAGAGAGAGAGAGGGAGAGAGAGAGAGAGAGAGAGAGAGAGAGAGAGAGAGAGAGAGAGAGAGAGAGCGAGAGAGAGAACAGAGCTTCTGGTGAAGATAGGAAAAAAAAAGAAAGTGATGGCATTCGTGCAGACAGACAGACAGACAGACAGACAGACAGTGAAGATGTGTGCGGATGCCTCACACTGGGATGAGACACGTGGAAGGCTTTGATGGAGTTGCTGGAGGATGTGTGTCGTGCAGTAAACACGACGAGAGAAGCATCAGTATGGACAGCAGAGATGCAGTGGTATACAGGCAAATCGTAAGATTATCTTTACGATCCGCTCCGATTCTCAGAATGCACTCCAAGCCATCCATACCCCAGTACGCACTAGCGTTCAAACAGGGCCCAAGATTGCCGTGTTAACAAGTCTCTCTCACTACGTAAGTGTGGTGTAGTAGACTTGTTGATGGTGGCCTGGACGTGGTGACATCTGTGTGTGTGGCGGGGAGTGTGTGTGTGTGAAGTGGCTGAGGCCGAAGTAGCTATGTGTGGCCACCAACATGGCGGAGTTACACCTCACGGTGAATTGAAGGAAAAGAAGGAATGATGATGTACACGGCTGGCGAGCAAGATGGGCCGTGGAAACCCCAAAGAATAATTGATGACAGAGATTAAACAAGGTATGGCGTCTCCTTCAACCGGAATTGACATTTTGAGATAATTCGTTCGTCGACTGAGGATTGGTTATTCTCTCTCTCTCTCTCTCTCTCTCTCTCTCTCTCTCTCTCTCTCTCTCTCTCTCTCTCTCTCTCATTAGAAATTTAGCCTGTCGTGTAGTCTTTGTCCTGTTCTCTAATGTTATCTACCAGCACGGTCAGGTCTCTAGGTGTGTTCCATCTCCACGTCCAGTTTTCTGGATGTTTTCAGTTCATGCTTAACCCCCGTGCGCACGACCCTACGATCCTTGGCACACTTACCGTGCAACCTTACGACCCTCGCACACGACCGTACATCCCTGGGTATGTGTGGTGACCTGGTCTCGCGCCTGTACCTTAAGTTTAAGGTCAATAGTCAGTCCGTCATGCCCAAGGGTCAGGTCAAAGACCAGGCCCATTGTACTTTCGTGCTCAAGGGCCGTACCGTCCTGCAACCAGAAGTTGTGGTATGATAATCTTCGAGGTACAAGTTACTTGCATCAACACACTATGTAGACGGATGGTTTGTACTAGAACCAAAGTGAGAATATGAAGAAGACTTCCAAGGGCTCACAGTCTTCTCGTAAGGTGTTACAGAAAAGAAGTATGTAAATGGTAGTGAAGATAATTCTGCCATTTCTTATGTTCTCTGTCGAGTCTTTTATCACAAGATAATCCAAAAGAAGTCCACATCAGGGAAGCGGTTTTGCCTCGGGTTTGACTGAACAATATTGTGTAGCGGTGAGCTTTTGCATAGCAGTGACCTACTGTTTAGCAGTGACCTACTGTTTAGCAGTGACCTACTGTTTAGCAGTGAGCTTCTGTTTAGCAGTGACCTACTGTTTAGCAGTGACCTACTGTTTAGCAGTGACCTACTGTTTAGCAGTGACCTACTGTTTAGCAGTGACCTACTGTTTAGCTGTGAGCTTCTGTTTAGCAGTGAGCTTCTGTTTAGCAGTGAGCTTCTGTTTAGCTGTGAGCTTCTGTTTAGCAGTGAGCTTCTGTTTAGCAGTGACCTACTGTTTAGCAGTGACCTACTGTTTAGCAGTGACCTACTGTTTAGCAGTGACCTACTGTTTAGCAGTGAGCTTCTGTTTAGCAGTGACCTACTGTTGAGCAGTGACCTACTGTTTAGCAGTGACCTACTGTTTAGCTGTGAGCTTCTGTTTAGCAATGAGCATCTGTTTAAGTGACCTACTGTTTAGCAGTGAGCTTCTGTTTAGCAGTGACCTACTGTTTTGCAGTGACCTACTGTTTAGCAGTAACCTACTGTTTAGCAGTGATCATCAGTATTTAATTCAGAACACGTGAAGGTCCCTATGAAATTTAGAACATCAGTGTCATGTTGCATAATACTTCCTTTTTGTGTTGTTTCCCGTCTTACCTCCTACCCTTGTCTTACGCCATAGCCAAACCCTGTGTCAGAATTCATCATATGATCTTTCCGCTTTTAGGAGGATGATACAGACACACACACACACACACACACACACACACACACACACACACCTGTAAGTCAGGCCTATAGTGACAAGAAGAAAGGAAAATCCGGTTTTTTTTTTGTTTTGTTTTGTTTTCTTTTGAGTTCTGTTTGCGTTTTCTCTGCTTCGGCGGAGCTCTCGCACTTGAATCATGAAATGAAATAGTTACACGTGCACTAAGAGAGGTCGACTCATACGTGTAGAATAACAATGGCTCTCCGGTATACCCCCCCAACTATAATTGCTTCCCAGGGAATAAATCGGACTGGTAGAACTAATTGAGCAGGTTAAAAACCCTCAGGTAGACACACACACGCTCTGTAGCAACATACATTAACGGTGAGGTATAAGTTATGAGTAAACGTGAAGTTCAAACCACTTCAGATAAAGTGCGTATTAGCCACGAAAAGGAAAACGAAAAATAAAATAGAAAATGGAATTCTAATGCTGGGTAGGTATTTTCCCCTCACAGTAAACAAAGGTTAATTGGTGTCGACGAAGGAACGAGCCGAACCAGAAGTCCACTTAGGAATGGGATGGGAAACTCAGGGTAATTTGCAGTTAGTTATTCTTCTTCGTGGCCCAACAGAGCTATATTTCTATAGATATAGAGATGTGTGTGTGTGTGTGTGTGGGTGTGTGTGTGTGTGGGTGGGTGGGTGTGTGTGGGTGGGTGGGTGTGTGTGTGTGTGGGTGGGTGGGTGTGTGTGGATGGGTGGGTGTGTGTGGATGGGTGGGTGTGTGTGGATGGGTGGGTGTGTGTGTTGCGTGTGTGTGGGTGTGGGTGTGTGTGTGTGTGTGTGTGTGTGTGTGTGTGTTGTGTGTGTGGATGGGTGGGTGTGTGTGTGTGTGTGTGTGTGTGTGTGTGTGTGTGTGGGTGGGTGGGTATGTGTGTGTGTGGGTGGGTATGTGTGTGGGTGGGTATGTGTGTGGGTGGGTATGTGTGTGGGTGTGTGTGTGTGTGTGTGTGTGTGTGTGGGTGTGTGTGTGTGTGTGTGTGGGTGGGTGTGTGTGTGTGGGTGGGTGTGTGTGTGGGTGGGTGGGTGTGTGTGTGTGTGTGTGTGTGTGTGTGTGTGTGGGTGGGTATGTGTGTGGGTGGATGGGTGTGTGTGTGTGGGTGGGTATGTGTGTGGGTGGGTATGTGTGTGGGTGGGTGGGTGGGTATGTGTGTGGTGGGTGGGTGTGGGTGGGTATGTGTGTGGGTGGGTGGGTGTGTGTGGTGGGTTGTGGTGGTGGGTATGTGTGTGGGTGGGTGGGTATGTGTGTGGTGGGTGTGTGTGTGGGTGGGTATGTGTGTGGGTGGGTGGGTGTGTGTGTGTGGGTGGGTATGTGTGTGGGTGGATGGGTGTGTGTGTGTGGGTGGGTATGTGTGGTGGTGGGTGGTAGTGTGTGGGTGGGTGGGTGTGTGTGTGGGTGGGTATGTGTGTGTGTGTGTGTGTGTGTGTGTGGGTGGGTATGTGTGTGGGTGGGTGGGTATGTGTGTTGTGTGTGTGATGTAAGAAATAACGGACTGTTTAACAGTGCTAGAACAGATCTGCTCACAACGTGAACGGTCGGCGGCATAATTTGCAAACAAAGTCTTAACCTGTGCCAACTGTTTGGCAGAAAGAACCTGGATCAGTTAGAATGAGCGAGCTGATAAATGGAGGTAAAGGGGGATCATTATAATTAGAATTTTCATTTTTTTTAATCTTATTCGGAGTTGAGGAAACGCCATGTAGGGATAACAGAGAAGGAAAGACGAGATAAGGTAATTACTGACGCCTCCTCCTCCCGTCGTGCCCAGTTCTTGTTGTCTATGATGGAATGATGTTTCCTGCGCGTTTCTGATATTTTGCCGGCCGGGCCTAGGTCCAGCCCTGTTTTTCTTTCAATGGCTATTTTGCCGTCGTCGACCTCAGCAGAAGCAGGAACATTAGCAAGCAAGTAATAGATTGTCTCATATATATATATATATATATATATATATATATATATATATATATATATATATATATATATATATATATATATATATATATATATATACATATATATATATATATATATATATATATATATATATATATATATATATATATATATATATATATATATATATATATCGATTTAGAGATAGATTGATACACATGTGCTTTCAAATAGATGAGATTTATGTTAGTTTTTCAGGTTATCATTATCGCGCCAGATAAAGGAGACTGCCGATAACTGATAACTGTGTGAACTAACCACATACACAGCTTCTGAAATGAGAGACAGACAGACAGACAGCTTGTCTCACAGGCACCGGTATATGTCTGTCTGTCTGTCTGTCTGTCTGGCCTGTCTGTCTAGTCTTTACCCTGTGTCTGGTAAATGATTATGTCTCTGAGTCGAGATTTACCTTCGCTTAGCGTAATCGTACTCAGGGAGGATCAAGGGTAGGGAATCAAACATCTGTTGAGAGAACTGAATCCCTTTTAAAGGGAATCGAATCATTGTTCGGGGATTCGGACCCCCTATTGAACGTGATCGAACCCCTTTCAAGAGAATCGAACTCCTGGAAAGGGAATCGAACCCTTGTAAATGCAATAGAATCCATATTAATGGAATCGAAACCTCTTTAAAGGAACAGAATCCCTCTTCGGGGGATTCGAGCCCTTGTCCGAGTCATCAGGCACTGCTCGGTTTCACTGGGCTTCAGATGGATATAACCTTATGATCGTATGACGTGACTCATAACATATTCCGTTTATAGGTATGTGTGGGCAGACCTTCCGTCAGGGAGAGAGAGAGAGAGAGAGAGAGAGAGAGAGAGAGAGAGAGAGAGAGAGAGAGAGAGAGAGAGAGAAGCATTAGAATTAGCGCTGGTGGTTTAGGATGCTGGCTTCCGTCAAAATGGACGTGGCGATGGAAGGGTCAAGTCGTCATATCATTAGCTCACACGATGATGATGATGATGATGATGATGATGATGATGATGCAGGTACGTGGTGGAAAAGGGGAAGCGGTCGCGGTTGATTTGTTGTTGTGAGCCCGGTGATCATATCATCCCGCTTTGATCACTCGGGTCTGTCTCGTCTTCCACCACCAACACCGCCCGCCACTGGTGTTGTGTCCGTGTGTCTGTTGGCCTTGTGCGTGCCTACCTTGTCGTGTCTGTATGGTAAGCACACTGTATCAAAGCCATGTTATGTCTGTCTGATAGACTGGTATAATATCCCAGCTCTTTATTGTCTGTGTCTGTATGTCTTTTAGGACTATGACTCGGTCATGTTATGTCTGTCTGTGAGGTTTAAAACCCACAGAACTAACTACTTGATAAAAGGAAACGTTACAGAAAACTAAGGGAGTCTGTGATATAAATTCAGTGTCGGATATATATATATATATATATATATATATATATATATATATATATATATATATATATATATATATATATATATATATATATATATATGTTTTACTTTCCCTATAAACGAACTATATTTCACGGTATGAATAAATTCACTTCTCGACTCTTCGAAAAGCCATTATTTTCCCAGAATTACTTCCTTATAGAATATATTTATGTACGATATTCGCGGGAGCCGGAGACGTCTTTGAGCTGTAATTAAATGTAAATTGTAAATCGAAAGGGGGTTGGGTTGGGTTGGGGGGGAAGGAGGGGGGGGGGGGGGGGGGTAATAAAAAAGTAAAATCACTAACGCTAAATCGACCGGGCGAAATTAAAAGAATTCTCGAGTGGTGGGTGTAAATTGAAAACGTCGACCAGCAAGTCACGGTGAAGGTAAATTGTGGACCCTCAGAACGCTGGGGTGAGGGAGGGAGGGTTGGGTGGGTGGCTCCTCTTGTCTTGTCTGGGTGGTGTGTGTGTGTGTGTGTGTGTGTGTGTGGTGCTATACACACGATGCACGACCCACTCACCCACATACGTACATACATACATACGTACACATGAGTATACATACTGGGGCATGCGTATTTGAATAGACACACACACACACACACACACACACACACACACACACACACACACACACACACACAAACACAAACACACACACACATGCACACACAGTCATACCGTACGCATATAAACACATAGTTGCGTACGTGGACGTATACGCACATACACCCATTTACGTTATGCATGCGTATTTACATACATATATCCACATAGGAATTAATGCTTGCATACCTGTCTATATATATACACATAGACATTCACACACATACAAACACTTGCTTTAATACGCACACACACAGACATACACCGGTCTGGTGGCCATGGTGTAGGTGTACAGGCACTCACCTGTGGTCACCCGCCTTACATAATTAAGGTCCTCACCAACGTCTCCCCTGCCCCACAAGGCAGTAATATTTCACAGCAGCCGTCAATTAACTCCCTACATCCTCCGTCACTTCGGCTGACAGGGGGAAAAGATATGTGTGGGGCAGGACGATGGTGTGGGGGGCAGGGGACGCCAGGAGGTTTTGACACCCTGATGGGGACTGGCAGGACCGCTGCATGATGATGTATAATTAAGGGGGGGAGGGGAAAAATGGTCCGAGTCCGGCGCTGGCGACTGTCCCTCACCACAGACAGAAGGAGGCTGCGTCTCGTAGTGTTCCGTCTCCTTGATGTGTACGCACACTCTGCTCCCTAGTTGCATGCGGTTTAGCAACACTATATATATATATATATATATATATATATAAATAGGGTGCGTAAGACAAGGGAGCAAATGGGAACTTCAGTGAAGGGCGTAAATGGGGAGGTGATAACAAGTAGTGGTGATGTGAGAAGGAGATGGAATGAGTATTTTGAAGGTTTGTTGAATGTGTCTGATGACAGAGTGGCAGATATAGGGTGTTTTGGTCGAGGTGGTGTGCAAAGTGAGAGGGTTAGGGAAAATGATTTGGTAAACAGAGAAGAGGTAGTAAAAGCTTTGCGGAAGATGAAAGCCGGCAAGGCAGCAGGTTTGGATGGTATTGCAGTGGAATTTATAAAAAAAGGGGGTGACTGTATTGTTGACTGGTTGGTAAGGTTATTTAATGTATGTATGACTCATGGTGAGGTGCCTGAGGATTGGCGGAATGCGTGCATAGTGCCATTGTACAAAGGCAAAGGGGATAAGAGTGAGTGCTCAAATTACAGAGGTATAAGTTTGTTGAGTATTCCTGGTAAATTATATGGGAGGGTATTGATTGAGAGGGTGAAGGCATGTACAGAGCATCAGATTGGGGAAGAGCAGTGTGGTTTCAGAAGTGGTAGAGGATGTGTGGATCAGGTGTTTGCTTTGAAGAATGTATGTGAGAAATACTTAGAAAAGCAAATGGATTTGTATGTAGCATTTATGGATCTGGAGAAGGCATATGATAGAGTTGATAGAGATGCTCTGTGGAAGGTATTAAGAATATATGGTGTGGGAGGCAAGTTGTTAGAAGCAGTGAAAAGTTTTTTATCGAGGATGTAAGGCATGTGTACGTGTAGGAAGAGAGGAAAGTGATTGGTTCTCAGTGAATGTAGGTTTGCGGCAGGGGTGTGTGATGTCTCCATGGTTGTTTAATTTGTTTATGGATGGGGTTGTTAGGGAGGTAAATGCAAGAGTCTTGGAAAGAGGGGCAAGTATGAAGTCTGTTGGGGATGAGAGAGCTTGGGAAGTGAGTCAGTTGTTGTTCGCTGATGATACAGCGCTGGTGGCGGATTCATGTGAGAAACTGCAGAAGCTGGTGACGGAGTTTGGTAAAGTGTGTGGAAGAAGAAAGTTAAGAGTAAATGTGAATAAGAGCAAGGTTATTAGGTACAGTAGGGTTGAGGGTCAAGTCAATTGGGAGGTGAGTTTGAATGGAGAAAAACTGGAGGAAGTGAAGTGTTTTAGATATCTGGGAGTGGATCTGTCAGCGGATGGAACCATGGAAGCGGAAGTGGATCATAGGGTGGGGGAGGGGGCAAAAATTTTGGGAGCCTTGAAAAATGTGTGGAAGTCGAGAACATTATCCCGGAAAGCAAAAATGGGTATGTTTGAAGGAATAGTGGTTCCAACAATGTTGTATGGTTGCGAGGCGTGGGCTATGGATAGAGTTGTGCGCAGGAGGATGGATGTGCTGGAAATGAGATGTTTGAGGACAATGTGTGGTGTGAGGTGGTTTGATCGAGTAAGTAACGTAAGGGTAAGAGAGATGTGTGGAAATAAAAAGAGCGTGGTTGAGAGAGCAGAAGAGGGTGTTTTGAAGTGGTTTGGGCACATGGAGAGAATGAGTGAGGAAAGATTGACCAAGAGGATATATGTGTCGGAGGTGGAGGGAACGAGGAGAAGAGGGAGACCAAATTGGAGGTGGAAAGATGGAGTGAAAAGGATTTTGTGTGATCGGGGCCTGAACATGCAGGAGGGTGAAAGGAGGGCAAGGAATAGAGTGAATTGGAGCGATGTGGTATACAGGGGTTGACGTGCTGTCAGTGGATTGAATCAAGGCATGTGAAGCGTCCGGGGTAAACCATGGAAAGCTGTGTAGGTATGTATATTTGCGTGTGTGGACGTATGTATGTACATGTGTATGGGGGGGGTTGGGCCATTTCTTTCGTCTGTTTCCTTGCGCTACCTCGCAAACGCGGGAGACAGCGACGAGGTATAAAAAAAAAAAAAAAAAAATATATATATATATACAGCCTGTCCTCGAGTTACGCGTTACGGGACGGCATGAGTCCTAGATACGTACACCCAGTGCGTCCCCGGTGAGAGGAGGTAATCCTCCACAGGATACGGTCTTGCTGCACGCCCTAGTGTATATGGATACTGAGGCACGTATGCCAGAGAGACCTAACTGTACGTACGATCTTGCTAAAGACTAGGAGCAAGGATCAACACGCGTGGCGGACTATGAGGTGGATGCGCTATATAACACCAGGGCAAGAGGCCCCCCCAGACCTTTCCCCCCCTGCCGGGGATTTTAAATGCGGGTCATTTACTGACTATAGTGAAGATATAACGTGTGTGTTGAAGATCCTGGACATTGAGGTGCATATTGATGTAGTATTCACGATCCTGGCCCACACCAGTGTAGGCCTGTAGCTCCGGGAAGGTCCCCCTCCTAATTTTAAGGACACACCCATATTGATCTGCTGGAGGAGGTGCAGAGGAACACAGACAAGACACCAGAGGAGAATAACCTCAGCCATAGAGCGAGAGAGAGAGAGAGGGGTCGCCAGCCTTGGAAAATTACTCACACCAGGAGGGAGGGTTGTGCAGGAAGTGGTGGGAGATGATAACAACTCACAACTCGCTGAATACATCTGATGAGATAAATATTTAAGAGCTCTTCAAACTTTTTAAGTGGCGGGTGGACGGGAGGAGGACACACGCACACACACACACACACACACAGACACAGCAAGAAACTAAATGAACATCAAGTTGCGAAAGCCGTGAGGGAATGCTTTCCACAAGCGCCAGAATTGTGGGTACCTGGAGTGAGACGAATGAGGTAGCTGTGAAATAATGATGTGCGTCATGTTGATCATGTGCGTAGGATTGTGCGGTACGAAGGATTGATTTATGAAGTGGGAGGATCACGGATGTAGGACACCTCCCTCCTCCCTGTATTACACAAACAAGTGTTGATTAACCTGTAAGTCATAACACGGCGTCATGCTTCGCGTCATACGCTCTTTTGATACCTGACACAATACACGAGTTCTCGTCACATTCCAGAAATACACGTCTCGTTGTATGCCTCGTGGTACAGTAATACGTGTGACGTCTTACACTCTCCACGTAAAGTATATTTTTTCCCTTTTTTGTACTTTAATGAAATGTGCACCGCATGGTACGTTTCACCAGACGCCTTGCAGTTCTGATACACCTTAAGTTTACACTCTTCCACACACTTTGCCTCGTACACACTACACCTCGTATACACTTACCCCAAGGAAGGTAATAGAGTATTCACTGACACACAGGGATGAGTGAACCTCGCTATACACACCTCATCATACACACTGCTCGGCACGGGGGGATCATAAGGTCGCAAAGTAGGGTACACAACTCTCCCATAACTGTACCATGCGACCGTACCGTAGGGTACACACATCCAAACCCCCCCCGGCTGGTGTATCATCATACGGTGCACATCAGCCCTTTACCGTACCATACACCTTACACCCTGGAGTAAGTCAGTATACGTAGTATGATACACACACACAGACACACACACACACACACACACACACACACACAAGGAGAGGCAGGACAACAGATGTGGCCCCCATCCCTCAGTGTCAGTTGGCCAGTTTTACAGTCCATAAAAATGAAATCTATGATGTGATTTTGGGCCATCGATCTCAGGCCGGCCACAGTTGTCTCAAGACCCCAGGTGGCGGGTCAGAGGAAGGGCGTAACACCTCGTTACCCGGGGATCAAGGTTTGAGGTGGGGGGGCATTGGCAAGGGGCCTGTTGTCAGAGGTCAGCAGTGGTAGGGGGGGTTAGGCTCTCTCTCTCTCTCTCTCTCTCTCTCTCTCTCTCTCTCTCTCTCTCTCTCTCTCTCTCTCTCCCTTGTGGTCAGGACGAGTTAGTGGTGTTAAACGTAGGTGGTGGTGTTGGTGATTAGTGGTGGTGGTGTGGTGTTAGTGTTGGTGGTGGAGGAGATGGTTTCAATGTAGGTGGGTGATGGTAACACTGTAAGTGGGTGGGTTAAAGTTTAATTCACGCTACGGCTTGTGAGTAGTAAGGTTTCCCTGGCCCAACCGCCCGTGTGTGTGTGTGTGTGTGTGTGTGTGTGTGTGTTGTGTCTCGACACTGTAACCCGGCTGTATATTATTGTGTAACCCGGATGACGTAAGTGGCTCTTGTGTCCTATCACAGTACAGCCAGGGAGGGGGGAAATACAAGAGTACTTACCCGACGTTGAACGGAGCTTACAGAATACATGAAATTCAGCATGTGATGGTGTTTTACACACACACACACACACACACACACACACACACACACACACACACACACACACACGTGAGTCGTGACGTCTGGGACGCAAAACAACGCAGGAGGGGAGGGATGGATGCGCTGGGAGTGAAGCGCCCGCGGGCAACACGGTGTACAGCGAGGAGGGTTAGATCGAGTCGAGAATGGTCGTTACTGAGAGAGAGAGAGAGAGAGAGAGAGAGAGAGAGAGAGAGAGAGAGAGAGAGAGAGAGAGAAGTGGTTTGGTAGGAGGCCAAGTGTGATAAGAACACTGACCAAGGGGGGTTTGCTGGAACGCCTCGGACATGATTATGAAGAAGATAAAAGAAAAGAAAGGCCGGCCAGGAGGATCTCCGTGTGGGAAGTGGGGAGAGAGAGAGAGAGAGAGAGAGAGAGAGAGAGAGAGAGAGAGAGAGAGAGAGAGAGAGAGAGAGAGAGAGAGAGAGAGAGAGAGCTTCCTGGCGGTAGACCCTCATGTGGCAGTGAGGTTTAATTCACTTCAGGATTTACGTGTCCTTGGTTATGTGTATTCTCGTTATACACATGGTATGGATATGGGCCCCAGACGTGCACGGGAAAACCCTCTTTAGCACGAGTGGACGACGCTTGAAAACGACGATACGACCCGCACGACCATTGAGCACGACTGTACGACCCCGCCCTTGAGGACGACAGTACGACCCTAGGACGCCATTTGGTAAACATGTTTACCAAATGGCGTCCTAGCTTCGTCTCTTCGATGTATATCAACTGACTTTTATATTTCTCTCTTGTGTCTGACCCTGATGATGTGATTATTACACGAAAGTGCACTTGGGAACTTTTCGTGTTTCATTTTCCCCGTGGACTCATAGGAATATATATATATATATATATATATATATATATATATATATATATATATATATATATATATATATATATATATATATATATATATATATAATGTTAGACATAAAACACAAGAATCAGTCACCCAATAATTAAATAAGAATCACGAATAAAGAGCAAAAGACATCGCAATGAAATAGGGGGAAAATAATATATTGAAGAAATGAATTACGTGTGTGAGATACATTTCGCTCTCCTCACAACATCATTTAATTAAAAAAAGAAAAAAAAAAAGAATGAAATGACATGGACTCGTCCAACTCTGAAATCTGTCAGAGCGTAAGAAGTCTTGGCCGAGGTTAATTTTCCTGTGAAATTGTCTTCCCCTCCCTCCCCTCCTCTCCCTCCCTTGCCTTCCGGCAACCGACCCACTCCCCTCTTCCCTTGCTTCCCCCCCCCCCCTCACACACACACACACACACACACACACACACTCCTACACACTTTCCACCACCCCCAGCAACCATCATTTCACACTCCTGCAACTCCAGCCACAACCACTCCCCCACCCCTTCCTCAACCACCCCCCATCCACCTAAGTCCTGTAACTCCCTATCCCCCCTCCCCCTCCCCCTCCCCCCTAGTCGTTTCAAACCGACCCAAACCTTCTTCAGCTCCTCCAACGGCCCTCGACAGAAAACGGAGACAGGCGGACGCAATCCAGCGTTATACAACCCCAGAAAACGGTGCGAGAATTGCCAACAATCATCTAGTTCTGTCCTTTGACATTTCTTCTTTGTTAGCTTTGTGAAAAATGCTAAAAGGAAAACTGGAACTCAACATTTGGCCATTGGGGTTCAAGTGGGTGTGTGTGTGTGTGCGTGTGTGTGTGTGTGTCTCCGTCCACTGACAGTTTCTGACATTCAGTAAACGTCCTTAGTTTTCGACTTGAGACTATTCCTGTCTTGTAAATGGAAATATCACACATTCAGCGCATCAGAGATAATGTCTGACATTTATTATTTCTATTTATTAACGGAGTCAGTGTGGTTTTGTTTATATATATATATATATATATATATATATATATATATATATATATATATATATATATATATATATATATATATATATATAAAGACGGCTGGATCCACTGGAGCCGAAGTTGACCATAACCACAAATTGTAAATACAGATCTCGAAACCCTCCTTACCTTCCCCAAGTCCTGGGGTGGCGGGAGACACCCACCTCCCTCCCTCCCCGCCACATTAAACTTTTCAGTCAATTGAGGGCGTAAGTTTTCTCTGACCCCAGCCTTCGAAACTACCACCACCACCATCAACAAAAAAGTGAATATGGAGCTTAAGCTTTGAGAGTCTTTAGGCTTGCAAGAGCCCCCAGATATACAAGGAAAAGTTATGATGTTGAGTGTAATTCTACACTTTGTGTACAAAACTACGAAAGTTGATACGCGACATTGTATATATATATATATATATATATATATATATATATATATATATATATATATATATATATATATATATATATACATATATATATACGGATGGAGAAAGTCAAAGTATAGAGGGTTTTTTTTATTACAAATACGATGTCCATCAGACACCGCTTTGTTATGTTACGAATATTTGAATAGGGAAATATTCAAGGATACATATGAATATTCCAAGATTGGTACAGATATTCCAGGATACATGAATATTCCAGGATACATATGAATATCCCAGGACATGGATATTCCAGGATAGATGTGAATATCCTAGGATACATGTGGGTACCCTGAGATACATATGGGTATCCCAGGATATATACGGGTATCCTGGGACGCATATGAATATCCCACGATACATAAGTATGCATACGAGAGGCGAACGAGGGCGTGCGTCGGTAAGAACGCCTCGTTCACTATCCAAATCCTTAGCCTTAACGAACTTGATTTCTACCGGAGGGAAAGAATGGAGTTAGTTATAGCCACGGCCCGTGAGCGAAGTGGAGACCACAAGATTCGTATCCCGTAACACATTTTCAGATCGTGCCGTTTTCTTTAAAGAGAGATGTATATACCCCATAAACTTATTATATTATTTCTCTGAGGAGGGTATTCAGAGTGTCAAGCTTGGGGGTGTGGCTTCAAGCACGACATAATGAGGGCTGACTTGTGGTTCGCCATCAGGAGTTGGTGTGTGTGTGTCGTGGTTCAGACGGCCTCGAGAA
Organism: Panulirus ornatus; assembly: GCF_036320965.1. NCBI lineage: Eukaryota > Metazoa > Arthropoda > Malacostraca > Decapoda > Palinuridae > Panulirus > Panulirus ornatus. Next base: position 23,941,588 of record NC_092225.1, on the reverse strand, counting down.
GCGCGCTCAGCCGACCCCTGGCGTCTTGCAGGCGAGTGGTGGTGCTTGTGGTCAAGGCTTCATCAGAAAGCTCGGCCAGTTGTCTCGCATCCTCCTTCGGGCCGAAATCGAGTTCTCTGCGCCCGCAGGGAATAGTAGGAGTAGTAGTATTAGTAGTAGTAGTAGAAGTAGTAGTAGTAGTAGTAGTAGTAGTAGAAGGAGGGGTGAGGGTTGGCCATCATCTTGTCTGGCTGGCGTGGAGGGAGCCAAGGCCTCCTTGAGTGACCCTCTCACCCCAACCCTCCTCTGCGGTCGTTGTACTGACCCGCGCCAGCGTCAGAGGACCTTCCCTTGTACTGACTCGCCCTCCGCCAGAAGGAAGACCATATGTAGTGACTCAGCCCTCCGTGACACACGGCTGGGGGTCGAGGAGGAGGTTTAGGGGGCGTCTTCTCGCTAAAGATTTTTGAATGAGCGTCAACATGTCGCCAGTGATGTTTACTACTAAGGCCCGTTCCACGTTGCATTATAGCGTTCCGTTCCACGTTGCATTATAGTGTTCCGTTCCACGTTGCATTCCAGTGTTCTGTTCCACGTTGCATTATAGCGTTCCGTTCCACGTTGCATTCCAGTGTTCTGTTCCACGTTGCATTATAGCGTTCCGTTCCACGTTGCATTCCAGTGTTCTGTTCCACGTTGCATTATAGTGTTCCGTTCCACGTTGCTTTATGGTGTTCCGTTCCACTTTGCATTCCAGAGTTCCGTTCCACGTTGCATTATAGTGTTCCGTTCCACGTTGCATTGCAGTGTTCTGTTCCACGTTGCATTCCAGTGTTCCGTTCCATTTTGCATTATAGTGTTCCGTTCCACGTTGCATTCCAGTGTTCCGTTCCACGTTGCATTGCAGTGTTCTGTTCCACGTTGCATTCCAGTGTTCCGTTCCATTTTGCATTATAGTGTTCCGTTCCACGTTGCATTGCAGTGTTCCGTTCCACGTTGCATTGCAGTGTTCCGTCCCACGTTGCATTCCAGTGTTCCGTTCCACGTTGCATTCCAGTGTTCCGTTCCACGTTGCATTGCATCGTTCCGTTCCACGTTGCATTGCATCGATCTTTTGGACGTCCTCCTCGCTTTCATCTAATCTACCTAGGTCTTGTTACCTCTCAGTGTTGTGCATTAACTTCTAGCTTACTAGATTAGAAAGGTAATGATGTGACGCGTTTAAATCGCGATGAGTTGCGAACCTCATACTAACGGAGAGGCATGTGCATATTACTACCCTGGGAGACTTACATATCACTACCCTGGGAGACTTACATATCATTATTACTATCCTGGAAGACTTACATATCATTATTACTACCCTGGGAGACTTACATATCATCGCCAAGATACGACCATGAATATCCCAAGGACACGGGGGGGGGGGGGGGGGTGAATATCCTCTGATGCGTTGGAGATGTATCGGACGTGTATTGGACGCGTATAAACAGGCAGCAACATGGCAGACGACACTTGCCTCTCCTCCCATCCCCCACCCCCGACCAAACAAGACAAGAATGTTCATATTGTCTTTGTGGGGAAGTTGCTGTGTGTGTGTGTGTGTGTGTGTGTGTGTGTGTGTGTGTGCCACACCAACACGACCAGTCAGTGATGTTGATTTCTTTAAAAAGTTTCCGAAGCGGCTACGGACGTGTGTGTGTGTGTGGGGGGGGGGGGGGGACGGGTTAGCGCGGGCGGCACCTTCATGGGATGGATGAGAGAGAGAGAGAGAGAGAGAGAGAGAGAGAGAGAGAGAGAGAGAGAGTAAATAGGGAGAGAAAGTAGGAAAAATGTTTGAGATTATTTTAGAAATGTTATTTCGTGATCGAAAGGAGGAGACATGGTCATCGAGAGGGGATAGATGGTTAACGCGGAAAAGTAGATGGCTTAACGAGGAATGAAAATAGGTGGTGGAGATGGCTAACGAGCAATTTCGAGGTTGATAGTGAAGGGGGAAATATTAAACGAAAAGTGGAGGGAAGAAGAAGATGAAAGGAGGAGGTCAACGCGTGAGGGAGAGAAGAAGGGTCAAGTGTCAGCGGAGGGGAGGGAGGAAGTTAGGTCAAAGGTCAGGCCTTCATACGATGGGTCGTAAATTATTGCATCAGATGAGGGTCGTACCGTCACACTCAAGGGTTGGTACTACCGTCACGCCCAAGGGTCGTCCCGTCACGCCCAAGGTTTCGCACCGTCACACCCAAAGTTTCGTACCGTCACACTCAAGGTTTCGTACCGTCACGCTCAAGGTTTCGTCCCGTCACGCCCAAGGGTCGTCCCGTCACGCCCAAGGTTTCGTCCCGTCACGCCTAAGGTTTCGTACCGTCACGCCCAAAGTTTCGTACCGTCACGCCCAAAGTTTCGTACCGTCACACTCAAAGTTTCGTACCGTCACGGGCAAGGTTGCATCCCGTCACACCCAAGGGTCGTACCGTCACACACCCAAGGGTCGCACCGTCACCTCCCCGTCGTGCTCAAGGATATTAATAAGAAATTATCACATGCAATTAAAGAATCGTAGAAATTAACGTCCCACCCTCAACCCCACCTTCAGTATTTAATTACTAATGTAATGAGAGTCGTCGACTCTCTCTCTCTCTCTCTCTCTCTCTCTCTCTCTCTCTCTCT
>NC_092225.1:23913942-23933942 GCF_036320965.1 Panulirus ornatus | reverse complement strand
GACGCATTAATCAGCACCACCTTTCCTCGCACACACACATACACGGACATGAAGCTACCCGTCCGTCAACATTACTTCATATATATATATATACTTTGTGTGTGTGTGTGTGTGTGTGTGTGTGTGTGTGTGTGTGACTGTGTTAACTAGAGTATTAAGACGACGCTAGTGACGATGGGTGCGACCCCTGAACACAGTGGCACGACCCCTAAACTACAGCGCTACGACCTTTGAGCACCATGGTACGACCCACTTTTGGTGCTGCAAAACGACCCTTGAGCACGACGGTCGACACGCCCCTGGGATGGGATGGTGCGACCTTTGAGCACAGAGGGACACAGTACCCTTTGAGCAGGATAAGCACGACTCCCCTTTGGGGACTTCAGTACAACGACACTTTGGGCACGACGGTACGACTCCTGGGTGTCGTGGCGTAACGTGTGACTTGACCCTTTTTCATATGTGTTCACCGCACGCTGACGACCCCTCGCACTCGACGTTATGAACTCGGCAGAGACTGGCCCACACAGGCGGCAGTGCCGAATTGAATTGAATGGTGAGAGGACACACGGAGATACTGCCATCTAGGCTCACTTCACTGTCGCCCACCTTGCTGCCTCACTTCACCAAAGACTTCAGCAGTAATCAAGATGAGTGTGTACATCTAGTAATTAAGATCAGTGTGTACATCAAGTGATTAAGATGAGGGTGTACATCTAGTAATGAAGATGAGTGTGTACATCTAGTAATTAAGATGAGGGTGTACATCTAGTAATTAAGATGAGTGGGTACATCTAGCAATTAAGATGAGTGTGTACATGGACTTGCGAATGATGCACGATGGGGGGAAGGTCAGGGAGGGTGGCGCCTCTTTCCATGTGTTTTCGAACGTTTCAAACTAGTATAGACTCTCGGGCGAGCGATGCACACATCAGCTTGTGTGCGGTTATTTAACGATCAGTCACGTTCCTCTCCATTTGTTCTTCCTGATTAGATACACATGTCATATTTCTACCTGCTTTCTTGTGAGCCTAATTTATCTATTGCCCTCTGGTGTCGCCTCATGGGTGTTATTTGCTGTGCATGTTTTGCTCTGTTCGAGCAGGGGTTCGTTCAGGAGAAGCTTCGCAGCTGTTGGGCTCTGCCGTTTCACGTCAGCTAAGGAATACGTGTCTTTGCGAAAGGTGTAGAGATGCTGCTGTGTGAGCACGATGAGATAGGTCGCAGTGTTCAGGGAAGATGAAAATGCTACCGCTCAGAATACCAAGAAATATTGCTCTTAAAAGAGAATAGATTATCTTTGTACTAAAACAAGATATTGGCTTTAATGATCGCTAAAACAGAATATTTTCATGATAAAGAAAAGTGATATGAATGTGATCTGGCAAAAACATACAATTATGCTCTTCAGTAAAAGTGAAAATTACGGTAGACGAGAATTCTCAGCCGAAAAATCAAGCTTGTCAGAAAACATTTTCTTTTCTACATTCGTTCATCTTAACGTGTGTGTGTGTGTGTGTGTGTGTGTGTGTGTGTGTGTGTGTGTGTATTATTCTATTTTCTTTCTCTCTTCTTCTTCTTCTGTCTTGTTTACCATCACTCTGGCCGTGCATCCTTGACAGCCGCGGGTGCCAACGTGTCTCATTCGGCCACTTCTGCATAGTTGTGCCGAGGTGTGTGTGTGTGTGTGTGTGTGTGTGTGTGTGTGTGTGTGTGTGTGCTGGGGAGGCGGGTGGGGAAGCATTCCCCGATCTTACCTGCTTACATTTGCATACATTCTTCCTCTGACGGTGTGTTTTTTCCCTTCCCTCTCTCCTGCCTGCCTGCCTGGTGAGAGGGAGGGAGCGAGGGATGTTGATTCTGCCGCCAACGTCTCTCTCTCTCTCTCTCTCTCTCTCTCTCTCTCTCTCTCTCTCTCTCTCTCTCTCTCTCTCTCTCTCTCTCACACACACACACACACACAGGCTCACTCTTGAGTTCCAAGCTGAATTTTGATAAGATATACCGCCTCAAGTGTGGGGGGGTCTGCTGATTTAATATTCATGTATCATACTCAGTGTGTCTGTGTCTGGACACACACACACACACACACACACACACACACACACACACACACACACACACACACACTACAGAGAGGCACTGGTCCGGCAGGTGAACACGTATGCAACAGCACTTGGCACTTCACCACGTCACCGCTGGCTGGCCCAAACCCCGTGTGCCACACGGCCCTTTTCCCCACCTCGGGGGAATTAACGACGCACCATTCACACTGGAAGTCATAGCAGATGTGTGTACGATGACTGGGACACGTCCCTTTTTTTATTATTATTTTTTTATTATCATTTTTTATTATTATTATTATTATTAATATTATTATTATTATTATTATTAATATTAATATTATTATTATTATTATTATTATTTTTATTATTATTTTATTATTTTTTTTTTGTTTGAGTAACAACTGTCAACATTCTCTCTCTCTCTCTCTCTCTCTCTCTCTCTCTCTCTCTCTCTCTCTCTCTCTCTCTCTCTCTCTCTCTCTTCCCCTTACACACACACACACACACACACACACACACACACACACACACACACACACAGACACACACCCACCTCCTCCGCCACTCAGCCTGGTGAAGCATTACCAATGCAGATAAACCAGGATACACGTACGTACGGGACGCTGAAGCTTCCTCCTCCCTTCCTGGCCAGCCTCCGTTGGTACTACTGCCGCTGCTATCCACACCGCCTGGAATAATTTACAATTGTAAATACAACTGTAAATATACAGACGCTAGGGAGATTGTTATGCCTCGCCAGAGACACTCCAGATGGGAAAGATAAATAGTATTATTTTGGGGGGAGGGTAGTGATGATGGTGGTGGAGGAGGTAGCGAATATATTTTTTTTTTTTTCTTTTTTTTTTTCCTTTCGTTCGTAATGGGAAAGTGTGATTTTTTCCCCACATGATCTTGAGGAAAAAGAGAGAAAAAATTTATTTTATTATTCTAAGGATTTTTTTTTTTTTTAGAGATTTTTTGTGAGATTCTCTTTTTTTTTCCCTTTTCGTGTGGATTATTTCCATACTCAGTTAACTACCCATTTACGTATCGATCTTTCTCTCACACACCTCTGCCGACAGCGTCGTTCACGACGCGTCCCCCCGGTCCGTCCCCCCTCTCTCCACGCAGACCCAGCATGGCTCTGGGTCAGGGTGTGCTGGCCCACAGTCACACCCCAAGTGTTCTCCGTGGCTCTGCCGCCGGGAGTGGTGTCGCGCGCGCGCGCGGTAATACGGCTACCTTACCACGGCCGTCCCGTGCCTTCACCTGATGGTGTAGTGTGACCTATTGTCTTCCTTTACACGGTGGGAGGGAGGGAGGGGAGCGGGCGGGAGGGAGGGAGGGGAGGCGGGGGAAGAGAGAGAGGGGGGGCGGGGGGAGAGGGGAGGCAGGCAGGATGTTTTTTAATTTTGGTAAAAGGGGGGGGGAAGGGAAGGAGGGGAGGAAAGAGGGGTGTGTGTGGGGGTGGAGGGGGATTTAGGCTTTACTCACGTGATTGTGGTGAGGGATGGAGGTGGCCACGGTTTTTTTTTTGGGGGGGGAGGGGAGAAAGAAGGGGGGGCGGGTTATCCGTCTATGGGAGAGGTGGGGTTGTGCGGGTTCGTGTTGTTGTTGTTCTTGTTGCCGTGGTACCGCTGACGAGGTTTCGCTCAGTTTGTGCGTTGGTGTCGCGTCTGAGGGTTGTGTACTCTAGTATGGTAACACTAGCAGAGGTTGCTATTCCGGTGTGGTAATAGTGGTAAGGGTTGGTAATCTGGCTTGGTCAACACTGGCTTGGTACTCTGATGTGGTAACCGTGAGAGAGAAGAGAGAGAGAGAGAGAGAGAGAGAGAGAGAGAGAGAGAGAGAGAGAGAGAGAGAGAGAGAGAGAGATCGGTACTCTGATGTGGTAACTGTGTCGGTGGCGGCGATGCTCCTGTGTGGTAACGGTGGTTGACAACACGGGCAGGTGTATGTGTGTGTGTGTGTAGGTGTGTGTGTGTAGGTGTGGTGGGGTTAAGTCAGGTGTGATGCCCACACCAGACTGGGTGATCAGTGTTGTCTAACGTGTGCCACCTGCCTGCTCCATGCATACCTAAAATTCCCATGAATATTATTTTCCCGTAACCCTGTGCCACATTGTCTGGGTTCTGAGAAGGGCACATACCTTACCCAGGTCAACCAGACACGGCCGCTAGTGAGGTGTGTGTGTGTGTCTGTTTGTCTGTGTGTGTGTGTGTGTGTGTCTGTGTGTCTGTTTGTCTGTGTGTGTGTGTGTGTGTGTGTGTGTGTGTGTGTGTGTGTGTGTGTGTGTGTGTTTGTGTGGGAAGGAGGAAAAGAAAAAGTATTCGCTTTTCTTCAGTTCATCATCAGTTCGTGTAAAAATATAAGAATATTGTTTGTTTTCTTCGTAAGAATGATTATTTTGTTTTTTGAGTTTTTGATGTGCTCAGTAATGGTAGGTGAGGAGATTGGTGATTGTAGATAGATAGATAGATAGATAGATAGATAAATAGGTAGATAGAAAGATACCAGGTCAGCAGACAGCAGGCTCGAGGTCTATACCGTGTGTGATGTCTTCGTTCATTCCCGTCTTGTTGAACCATTACCTTTAAAGACAGGTGTTGGGGGGGCCTTCGTTTAGTCTCGTCTCGTTAAACAATGGCCCCTCCCCGCGAGTCGGGTTCTGGGAGGTTTCGTTTCCCACACAGATTGGGAGGGGCGGGCGGGCGGGCGGGCGGGCGGGGGGTGTAATTGGGTGGAAGGCGATGGATGACTGCGCGGGTGTGTTGTTGTGATGGAGGTGGGAGGGAGAGGGAGGGGATATTGACCCCCTGCTAGACAGAGCAGAATACTCGATTATACCTCACAGGGTAGTATATATATATATATATATATATATATATATATATATATATATGGGCACATGGAGAGAATGAGTGAGGAAAGATTGACCAAGAGGATATATGTGTCGGAGGTGGAGGGAACGAGGAGAAGTGGGAGACCAAATTGGAGGTGGAAAGATGGAGTGCAGAAGATTTTGTGTGATCGGGGCCTGAACATGCAGGAGGGTGAAAGGAGGGCAAGGAATAGAGTGAATTGGATCGATGTGGTATACCGGGGTTGACGTGCTGTCAGTGGATTGAATCAGGGCATGTGAAGCGTCTGGGGTAAACCATGGAAAGCTGTGTAGGTATGTATATTTGCGTGTGTGGACGTATGTATATACATGTGTATGGGGGTGGGTTGGGCCATTTCTTTCGTCTGTTTCCTTGCGCTACCTCGCAAACACGGGAGACAGCGACAAAGCAAAAAAAAAATATATATATATATTTATATATATATATATATATATATATATATATATATATATATATATATATATATGTATATGATATAGGTACTTTAAAACATAGGTAATCAGTATATCATTTATCACTTTCAGTGCAAACTAGAGTACTTTGACTTACATTATACAGAAGTGGGGGGAATTACTCCGTTAACAGATATACAGAAATGAATGAAACCATTTAGCTAAATGGCATAAATGATAGCTTTCGATGCAGTTTAGTTTCATACATGAATTCGCAATTTGTCATTTATTGCTTCTGCAAAAAATAAAAATAAAAGTCATTACATTGCATCTATTATGAAATATAGGATAAGTTACTGTATAATAATGGTTATATATATATATATATATATATATATATATATATATATATATATATATATATATATATATATATATGTATATATATATATATTGGGCAAACTTTAAGTAGAAAGATAACAATTGTGGCACCATTACCCCCTCCAGCTCATCACACATGACCCCAGTGTGAGGGAAGAACGGACGTAGAAAATTGTCAGTAGAATTATTCATCTTAACCGTGTTAATCAAAGACCTTCGTCTCATTTCTTCTCTTTACGATCCACTCTCACCCCGGCAATAAGATTTAGCGCCACGCAGCTGCTCATAGCCTTGCTTATATGAGATTTCAATTTTCTCCTCTTTCAACCGTGCTGGGGGGTGTCGGGAGCGGCTGAGAGGGTAAAGAGATCCACACACCCGTAACTTGTCCCTCACAGGGATTAAGGGGAGGATGATTAATCCCACGGTTTCCCGTACGGTAGACGGAGCAGTGAGGGGGTGGGAGGGAATAGAGGGAGGGAGGGAGGGAATAGATAGAGGGAGAAGGAGGGAGGTGAAGGGAAAAGGGTGAGCCTCGTCAGGAGGGACACAAGATTAGTGTAATGTAGTCTTGGAGCGTCACTCCCATCCATCGCGTTTGTGGTCCAGTCCACACTCTTAACACCCGCCACCCCTACCACGGGAGACGGGGACGTCACGCGCGCGCGTGACGTTCCAAGGAGCGTTCCAGCGGAGGAGACAGAGAGAGAGAGAGAGAGAGAGAGAGAGAGAGAGAGAGAGAGAGAGAGAGAGAGAGAGAGAGAGAGAGAAGAGTCTCCCAGACCCACCCACCTCCGTCCTGGACGACCGTGGACGGAAGAAGGTCTGTTATAATACGGGACATTATTAGCAGGAGACAGTAATATAGGAATATTAAAGCTAAGAAGGAGTTTGCGAGGTCGTAAGCTCAGGGGGAACTCGCGCTATCGAGCAGATTATGAGATCAGAAAGTTTTATGATATCGGGAAAAGTTAGTCCCCGGGTTAGGGGAATTATGAGCGTATGAGGATTAGAATATCTCATGATCATGAGTCGCCCAGCTTTGTGAGGCAAAAGGGCCGGAGGTGTGTGAGTTTAAGCAGGGCTTCGCTGCTGCAAGGCCAGGGGCTGGGGGGTTGGGGGGGGTTTTAAAGGTTAAGTTCCCCTTGCACAGACAGACGGACTTTTAAGCGGTCGTCTGAAACCCCCCTTTGGTACGACCCTTGGGTATAGTGGGCCGGGCTTTCAACGCGACAGTTGAGGATCATATGGTCGCATCCGGGTCCCAGGATTGACCTGGATGTTAATGACATAAGGTTTTTTCATGAGGTTGTAGGATTATCCTCATCCGTACACACCCAAGTTACCTCGTATATCATCGGCGAAGGTTCCACACCGGCAGTCTCTCTCTCTCTCTCTCTCTCTCTCTCTCTCTCTCTCTCTCTCTCTCTCTCTCTCTCTCTCTATCTCCCCTCTCATAACCCTTTCCTTTTCCTCCTCTCTCTGTTATTCTCCTCTTCCGTCCCCTAACCTATATGGAACCGTTTGTTGTTTGGGTGAACTGTGCTCATATATTTATACGTTATCTTCCGCTCGCCAGTAGCCATTGCCCCCGGTGTCTGCACCCGAGTGCTGGCTGCCTGTGTGACCCCCGCCAGAAGGGAGACCAGACAACACGTCCTGTGGCGTCTTGTTCCTCCTCTTCCTCCTCCTTCTCCTCCTCCTCCTCCTCCTCTCCCACAAGTTAACCCAACAGTAAACATCAAGTACTTAGCCCGATGGTCAAGTTATGGGCCTTAACCTCGGCCTAAGAACAGATTTACGGCACTAAAAGTTGACTTGATGGTGTATACGCTTGCAGTGAAACTCGATAATAGTAAACTTGATAAACTCGAGGCACTTACAACTGACTTGATCTTGAAATCGGGGCGCGTGAGAGTTAGCAGTAAGTGCTTTCAGTGAGATTGGTGCTTTGCTTGTAACTGAAAACAGAAGAGTGACTCGATGTAAGGGACAGTATTAGCAAGACGAGAGCACTTTACTTTTAAACTACTTAAAGTGACAGTGGCACACTTTATAAGTTCGTCTTGCACTTCTTAAGGTAAGATGGCGTACTTTAAACTTTTAGTGACCGGTGATACGCTTATGATGATCATGATGTAGGTGTGTTGAGCTGGTTTGATGGCGCTGTCTGACCATCTGTTTTGCCCGCTATCGTTTACCCGATAAGTCTCCCGTGTGTATTATGATGATGAGTTCGTAAACAGAACCTCGAGAAGGCGTTGTGATAACACTCTCTCCTCCTTTCAGGTTCCTCCGCAGCTCTCTCTCTCTCTCTCTCTCTCTCTCTCTCTCTCTCTCTCTCTCTCTCTCTCTCTCTCTCTCTCTCTCTCTCTCGTAAAGACTTCCTCCTTTCATTCTTCTATGGATAGGTTGGGTGTTCCCTCTGCATCAGTCCACAGAAAATCTCCCTCCTATCTATCTTTCCCTGAATATGTCTTGCATCCGTCGTCTCTCCGTAAACTGGCTTCGACGCACGTCCCTTCGTATACGGTTGCTACAAGCGTTCCCTCATTGACGGTTCCTAGATGCGCCTCTCCATAAACACCTTTCCCAAGTACGGGGTGGATGAGAAGATGTTTACGTACACACAACACGCGCTCACGGTGCCCTAAAGGGACATGTGACCACGCCGAACAACTTCACTCTCTTCCCCTTCCTTCCCTCCCTCCCTTTTTGAGCACGATGGTATGACCCTTGGGTATGATGGCGTTGAGCCTTTGGTTCGAACTCTCTCTGAAGGCCTGGTCGAAGTCCGGGCCGATCATGCCCAAGGGGCGCGCGGTCGTGCTCTCAAGGGTCGTGGCGTCGTGCTCGGAGGCTGCGCTCTCACGCTGTGGTCACTCCGGCCGTTGCAGTGTCCAGTTTCGGGCACCAGCCAGGCCCGTGACACACACAGAGAAGAGCGTTTCGGAGACAAGAGTATCCGTGACCGGCCGCTGAAATAGGTTTGATTTACGTGGTAAAATAAGTGGTCGCTCGTGAAATAGGGTGTCAGAAATAGGTCGAGGCAGCCCCTCTCCCAGAATTGGTTGTCACGGAGGATAGGCTGAATTCGCCGGTAAAATAGGCCATGTCGTTTGAAATAGGTCGCGTCTGCGTTTAGGATAGTCGAGGTCCCCTTGATTGATAGGTTGAGTTACATGTAAGAATTGGAGGATGATTATGTGCCTCTCTCTCTCTCTCTCTCTCTCTCTCTCTCTCTCTCTCTCTCTCTCTCTCTCTCTCTCTCTCTCTCTCTCTCTCTAGATCCTTCGTGTCTCAAAAAAAGAGAGAAAGAGAGCCAGGTGAGGAGTGTGGAGCACCAGGACACACACACACACACACAGCTAGCACACCGTCCTACATCATCCCTCCATCAGACTTATTCATGGGGCGTTTCTGGGTTCTCTTGTATATGTAGATATTTGATGTCAATGGCGGTATCCACGCCAGTCAAGTCTTCAACCTTTGACAATGACAGGGGAAAGCTCCTATGTGTGTGTGTGTGTGTGTACTTTTTTAACTCCCCTGTGATGTGTACTTTAACATTCATGAGCTGACGATTGCATATATATCATGTCTGATTGTCTATTTATTTATCTCTATCTATCTATCTATCTATATATATATATATATATATATATATATATATATATATATATATATATATATATATATATATATATATATATATATATATGTGTGTGTGTGTGTGTGTGTGTGTGTGTGTGTGTATTGACATTAATCCTGTACTATAAACACTACTTCATATGCGAAATATAAACTGTGACCTTCTCTGATACAAATCTGTATTCTGTGTACATTAATTTCCCATCCATTAAGGCACATTTTCCTCCATTTTTCACCGTATTGTTCGCCCCAAGTTTTATGGAACTGGAAATAAAAATGAAAACTTTCCCCCCAGCGAGCCGAACCCGTTTTCTATTAAAGTTTATAATTTGCATTTGTCTTAAAACTTTGAATATATATATATATATATATATATATATATATATATATATATATATATATATATATTATATATATATATATATATATATATATATATATATATATATATATATATATATATATATATATATGGTGAGTGGAATTTCTGTGGTTTAATTCCCTTCATTATTTTGTATTTTTTTCAGAATAATTCAGATATTTCATTGGTGTAAAAATAAATGTATGGACAGATTGCATACATTCCTTTTACAACTTTTGGTGTAAATGACCTGATTTTTTTTTTTTTTTGTATATATATATGAGATTATCTTATTGAGTCTCTCTCTCTCTCTCTCTCTCTCTCTCTCTCTCTCTCTCTCTCTCTCTCTCTCTCTCTCTCTCTCTCTCTCTCTCTCTGCCCGTCTAAGATATCCTTATATCTTTATCCGTCTCTCTGTTTACTCCATTATCTCCTTATCATCTGTATCTGCTTGTCTCTCTGTCATCCAGCTCTCTTTTCATCCAGTCATCTCTGGTGTATCGGTCTGTCTATCTATATATCTATCCATGTCTCTGTCTATCTGTCGATCTCTCTCTCTATATGTATATATTCATGAGGAGGGACAGACCATGGCTGGCAATGTTCTTGTTGACCCCCCCTCAACAGAAAAGATCCGAGATTCCCCCGGGCAACGCCTCTCGGGTATGACATATCACACATTATGTCGGGTGTGGAGGTTGTAGGGAGGAGGAGGTCGTGAACCTCTGAGGTTGTGTAGGCTTGCCGAGGTGGAGGGTTGTAGCGGGGTTGGAGACGGTTGTCATGGAGTGATAGAGGCCTAGTGTGGTAGTAGTGATGGTTATGATGGTGATAATCATGATAATTGTAATGATAATGATAATGATGATAATGATAATTGTAATGATGATAATAATGATGATGTTGATAATGATAACAAGATGATAATGACAATATTAATGATGATTATGATAGTAAAGAAGATAATGATAATGATATGATAGTGACGATGATAATGATAATAGTGATAATTGATTATTATTATTATTATCATTATATTTACTTAATGATTTAGAGAAATGTTTCATGATTTCTAGGTTGGTTGTCTGCACTATATATGCTCTTGCCAACAACATTTCGTGTGAGGTTTTTGGATTTTATTGAACCAATTTATTTCTTATTTTTTTTTTGTAAAAGTTATAAATATGGGCAGCGTTTCTTGATCATGTAAGAAAACTACTTTTGTGGCTTATAAAGTCCAGAGGTGTAGGGTATCTATGTTATTTTTTTTTATATTGTCATTATAGACTTATTAAGATTGTATGTTTTGGTAACAGATGCATGAATTTCTGTTGTTCTGTTGCTTTCTTTAACATTCTGAGCACAAGGGTACGACCCTTGAACACTGTGGTACGACGGGGCATGACGGTACGACCCTTGAACACTGTGGTACGACGGGGCATGACGGTACGACCCTTGAACACTGTGGTACGACGGGGCATGACGGTACGACCCTTGAACACTGTGGTACGACGGGGCATGACGGTACGACCCTTGAACACTGTGGTACGACGGGGCATGACTGTACGATCCTTGAACATGATATCCCTAACCTTTGACCTGTCCATCATAAGGGTCAGGTCAGAGTGCAAGATCTTTTATATACTCAAGGGTCGTACCGCCGTGCCTAAGGGTCTTAACACAGTGTCAAGGGGTCGTACCGTCATGGTCAAGGGTCGCACGACTGCTCAGGGGTCTTAACACAGTGTCCAAAAGTTGCACCGTCCTGCTCAAGGGTCGTACCGTCGTGCTTAAGGGTCGTAACGTCATGCTTAAGGGTCGTACCGTCCTGCTCAAGGGTCGTTCCGTCCTGCTCAAGGGTCGTACCGTCATGCTCAAGGGGTTAATGCAGGAGGACGACTGTGTAACTGTAAAGTGTTCCGATAATTAACGAAGTTGAAAAAAAAAAATGATCCAGAGCAATTTAGTGGCTGCGGATGTAATTAAAAAGTTCTTGTTTATTTTCTAATTAGTGCGAGGTACTTGTGTTGGGTGGCAGACCTCCTGCTTCAAAGTGCTTCTCCTGCGCTTTCATATATATATATATATATATATATATATATATATATATATATATATATATATATATAGAGAGAGAGAGAGAGAGAGAGAGAGAGAGAGAGAGAGAGAGAGAGAGAAATGAATGGATAAACAGGTAGAAAATGGATGGACGAATAGCTAGAAAGATAGATAGAAATTTAAGTCCTTACAATCTTTATGAAACTCCCACAACGCTTAGGAAGCAGGCCACGTCCACCGGGTGGGACGACAGGTCATAAAGTGCCGTGATCACGTGTGTGTGTGTGTGTGTGTGTGTGTGTGTGTGTGTGTGGTGGGGAGGGAGGAGGTGGATCTGATGTCTTCATTATGGCTGTTGCATCGTATGTCCGTGAAGGCTCCTGGGATGTGTGGTGTTGGTGGGGCGGAGCGGGCGGTGTTTGCGTAACTGCAGGGGACGGCTTACGTCCTGGGGTGTAAACGGGAGAGTGTGACTCGCATGTGTCTGGGGAGTGTAGTTGAATGCGTAGGGTACGTCTGGTGAGTTTGGGAGAGTTCGATCGTCCAGTGCCACGCCCGGGTTTAGTGTTCCGTGTGTATTTATAGTGTCGGGGGATATTTTACTGTCCGCTGGGGATATTTGTGAGTAGAGAGGGGGGCGCGTGCAGGGGGCAAGTTATAGAGTGGCTTGGCCGGGAGGTGGTGGTGGTTTAGTACTGCTGCTGCAGGGGTATATAAAGTGCCGGGCCATGTTTAGGTAGGAGGATGGTACTGCTTCACTGGTGGAGGTGTTCGTTCGAGTGTATGTGTGTCGGCAGGCGGTTACTGGGTGTCCCCGCGCGTTCACAATCTGTGTAGTCTGCAGATTTGATCTCTCTCTCTCTCTCTCTCTCTCTCTCTCTCTCTCTCTCTCTCTCTCTCTCTCTCTCTCTCTCTCTCTTCCACATGAGAGGGTGGAAGACCAGGTGGATGTGGCCTTGTTTAGAGAGAGTGGAGCAGAGGAATTTGATTGAAGTAGGATGTTTGAGGGGATTCATTTGCTTGTCCCAACCTGGTGCCAGTTACACTCATTGTGTGTATGTGTGTGTGTGTGTGTGTAAACTGGGAATTAACCTAAATAATTTCGCCCTCGCACGAAGACATAAAATCTTCACAGTTGATGAGGTGCGGCCGAGTGACGAGCAGCGTGCCGATGATCCATCTTTCAGTAGTCGAGTCGCACAGTAGAATGTCACAGACGATCCGGTGATGTAAAATGAAGATATGATCAACGATCCGCGTCGCACGTCTGTCACGGGCTACTACATTAGTAATGGTTGGGTGGATATGGGAAGAGAAAAACTCACACACGAGTGCCTGTCTGTCCTCTTGAGGTAGACCAGCTCTCTCTCTCTCTCTCTCTCTCTCTCTCTCTCTCTCTCTCTCTCTCTCTCTCTCTCTCTCTCTCTCTCTCTCTCTATCTTAACGAGTGCCTGTCCTCTTGAGGTAGACCAGCTCTCTCTCTCTCTCTCTCTCTCTCTCTCTCTCTCTCTCTCTATATATATATATATATATATATATATATATATATATATATATATATATATATATATATATCTATCTATCTATCTTAACGAGTGCCTGTCCTCTTGAGGTAGACCAGCTCTCTCTCTCTCTCTCTCTCTCTCTCTCTCTCTCTCTCTCTCTCTCTCTCTCTCTCTCTACAGCCTAGAGAGAAAGAGAAAAAAGAAAGAGAGAAAGATGGTGCATGGTGATGTGTGTGTGCGTGTTCACAAACTGAGGAGGGCATCCAGATTAATGTGGTCGGGAGGGAGTGAGGGAGACAGTTGTATCGCTAATAATGCCGTGGGATATATGTATATAGAATAGATAGATAAATAGATATGCGACAGATATACATACACGGGACTCGTGCAAGAAAACTTTGAAAGGCTGTTTAACGTACGACCTGGAGGAACGAGGAACGTTTCGTAACCAGTGAAGACACATTTCAAACACAACTTTGTATGTGGTCGAAGTCACTCCCACACCAGACCTGGGTTTATGATTATCTGGTGTGTGTGTGTGTGTGTGCCTGTGTGTGTGTGGGGGTGGCGGGAGAGACGGACGGGATTATTAATGAGACAAGATGTGCGCTACGTGCGCTAACGCTTGCTTTGTATCGGTATCATCTCGTCTTATGCAGGCAGGTAGGCAGGTAGACTCTCTCTCTCTCTCTCTCTCTCTCTCTCTCTCTCTCTCTCTCTCTCTCTCTCTCTCTCTCTCTCTCTCTCTCTCTCTCTCTCTCTCTCTCTCTCTCTCTCTCGTAGGAAGGCAGAGGCCACCACCGACCAGGGAGGTATATTTAGCGGTACTTCTACTACTACTACTACTACTACAACCACCACCACCACCTCCTCCCCTGCCAGAATGGGTACCAGGGAGGGTTAGTGAGCCACCCAGCCAGCCAGCCAGCCCTTCAGTTTGGCTGTTAGTTTTTCTACTCCTTTCATTCAGGTAGCTGCTGATGTGTGTGTGTGTGTGTGTGTGTGTGTGTCTCTCTCTCTCTCTCTCTGCCTCACCCACACGTGGGGTGCTGGCTGTCAGGCCACAAACATACAATCCCAACCACCTCACACATGACACTAGACAACACGTGAACTCGCACGCCACCACCTGTTTGACACAACTCCAGATTTTCCTGCGGTGAGTGCTACGCGCCCGCCTTGCCCTTTCTATGGCCAAATCTCGTCGTTAAAGTGTAATGTATATATATATATATATATATATATATATATATATATATATATATATATATATATATATATATATATATATCTTTCTTTCAAACTATTCGCCATTTCCCGCATCAGCGAGGTAGCGTTAAGAACAGAGGACTGGGCCTTTACCTGACCCAATTCTCTGTTCCTTGTTTTGGAAAATTAAAAAAAAAACGAGAGGGGAGGATTTCCAGCCCCCCGCTCCCTCCCCTTTTAGTCGCCTTCTACGACACGCAGGGAATACGTGGGAAGTATTCTTTCTCCCCTATCCCCAGGGAATATATATATATATATATATATATATATATATATATATATATATATATATATATATATATATATATACGTACCAGGGGCAATTTTTTTCTAAATGGGAAAGAAATTTACATCTCGGGGTTCGCGCCAGTTTGTTTAGCTGGCTTCATAAAAATGCCTCAGACACTCCAGCTCTGGAGAGGAATGGTCGGCTCACCAACACACACACACACACACACACACACACACACACACACACACACACGTCTCCTTACCGAAACACGACCATGACGGATTTAGGAAATGTTTACATATATATATATATATATATATATATATATATATATATATATATATATATATATATAGATAGATAGATAGATAGATAGATAGATAGATAGATGGATATAGATAGATAGAAAGATAGATAGATAGATAGATAGATAGATGGATATAGATAGAAAGATAGATAGATAGATAGATAGATAGATAGATAGATGGATATAGATAGATAGAAAGATAGATAGATAGATAGATAGATAGATAGATGGATATAGATAGATAGATAGATAGATAGATAGATATAGGGTTTGAGGCGGAACACAGGAGGGGAGGTTTCCTAAGGCATTCTCAGTTTGACTGATCATATTTGTTGTTAATTCTGTTTACACCTAATAGAACACGACTTTCAGAAAGTAACGTAATTACTTTTTTTTTTCCCCGTGTATTTGTTTCTTTTCTGTACAGTTCTAACGTTAATGTAATTGCTTCTGTGAATACGTCGCGTGAAGCGAGGTCTTTCAAGGTAATTTTGTTGTTGTCTTTGTTGTTGTTGTGGTCTGTTCCTCATTCCTCCCGGGTTATTTGTCTCTCCACCTTTCCATATTTCCCCTGGTCATTCCTCACTCTCCCACGACCCCGTAAGGCCTGGTAATTGATTATCTGTGATTACATTTGGTCATTGTTGGAGGCACGTAGTCATTCCTTTGCTCCACTCTCTCCTCATTCCTCCACCTAGTAGTCATTTCTCATTTCCTCCTGGACATTCCTCATTCCTCCACCTAGTAGTCATTTCTCATTTCCTCTTGGACATTCCTCATTCCTCCACTTAGTAGTCATTTCTCATTTCCTCCTGGACATTCCTCATTCTCCACCTAGTAGTCATTTCTCATTTCCTCCTGGACATTCCTCATTCTCCACCTAGTAGTCATTTCTCATTTCCTCCTGGACATTCCTCATTCCTCCACCTAGTAGTCATTTCTCATTTCCTCCTGGACATTCCTCATTCCGCCTGTTCCGCGCGCCGGCCCCCGGGCCCGCTGAATTACGCCCTGCGGAACATTTTTGTGAGTTTTCCAATTTGGATTCGCCGACGTCGCGTCTCTGGCCGTCAACGCTGGCTGAACCTGGCGTGGTGTGTTAATGATGTCGCGGAGCGGGGGGGTCGAGTCGGCCATGCCGGCTGTGGTACACACACACACACACACACACACACACACACACAACACACAGTACCTGTCCAAACCAGGTGTCCAGATTATCCACTGTTCTCGAGGGGAGGATGTACAGCTAGGGCACATCCGGCCCTGTGCACAACAGGCTGCCTCCAGTGTCTATCCCTCTTTACTGGTAGATTAGCTCTGTGATCTACTTCTGCAGTCTCATATTGGCTTTTAATCTACTCTTGTCGTCCGAGATTTGCTTTCAAATCTGCTCCTTGAGCCACAGTTAGCTTTCTAATCCACTCCTTCAGCCACGCTTAGCTTTCTAATCCACTCCAATAGTGGGAGTTTAGCTTTCCAAACAACTCGTGTAGCCTAACTTTCTAATTCGTTCTTTGAGCTTCCCTGTAGCTTTCTAATCCACTCCCCATGGTGTCAAATTAGCCTTCTTATTCACACTTATAGTCTTACATTAGCTTTCTCTTCCACCGCTATAATCTGAGTTTAGCTTTCTAAGTCACTCCTGTAGCCTTAAGTCAGCTTTGTAATCCACTGTTGTCGACCCATAGTAGCTTTCTAAGTCACTCACTCCTTTAGCCCTTTGATCAGCATTTCTTTTAATCCATTCCTTTAGCCTCCGCCCAGCCTTTCAAATCCACACCCTCAATCAGAGATTAGCTCTCCGATCCTCTCCTGAAGTCTCGAGCAAGCTTTCTGATACTCCTCTGTGGTGTTCAGACACAATGTTGTTTTTTTTCTAATCCGCTTCCATGAATTGCCAAGCAGGTTTCCCATCCTGTCCTGCAGCCTCCAGTCCGTTCCTTATTGTATTGTAGCCTGTCTCCTGTCATCTACCTGAGTCAGGGTAGTAAAGTGCCTTTATATATATATATTATCCCTGGGGATAGGGGAGAAAGAATACTTCCCACGTATTCCTTGCGTGTCGTAGAAGGCGACTAAAAGGGGAGGGAGCGGGGGGCTGGAAATCCTCCCCTCTCATTATTTTTTTTTTTTTTTTTGATTTTCCAAAAGAAGGAACAGAGAAGGGGTCCAGGTGAGGATATTCCCTCAAGTTCTCTGTTCTTAACGCTACCTCGCTAACGCGGGAAATGGGGAATAGTTTGAAAATATTTTTTTTTTTTTTTTTTTTTTTTTTTTTTTTTTTTTACTTTGTCGCTGTCTCCCGCGTCTGCGAGGTAGCGCAAGGAAACAGACGAAAGAAATGGCCCAACCCCCCCCCCATACACATGTACATACACATGTCCACACACGTGTATACATACCTACACAGCTTTCCATGGTCCACCCCAGACGCCTCACATGCCTTGATTCACTCCACTGACAGCACGTCAACCCCTGTATACCACATCGCTCCAATTCACTCTATTCCTTGCCCTCCTTACACCCTCCTGCATGTTCAGGCCCCGATCACACAAAATCTTTTTCACTCCATCTTTCCACCTCCAATTTGGTCTCCCTCTTCTCCTCGTTCCCTCCACCTCCGACACATATATCCTCTTGGTCAATCTTTCCTCACTCATTCTCTCCATGTGCCCAAACCATTTCAAAACACCCTCTTCTGCTCTCTCAACCACGCTCTTTTTATTTCCACACATCTCTCTTACCCTTACGTTACTTACTCGATCAAACCACCTCACACCACACATTGTCCTCAAACATCTCATTTCCAGCACATCCATCCTCCTGCGCACAACTCTATCCATAGCCCACGCCTCGCAACCATACAACATTGTTGGAACCACTATTCCTTCAAACATACCCATTTTTGCTTTCCGAGATAATGTTCTCGACTTCCACACATTTTTCAAGGCTCCCAAAATTTTCGCCCCCTCCCCCACCCTATGATCCACTTCCGCTTCCATGGTTCCATCCGCTGACAGATCCACTCCCAGATATCTAAAACACTTCACTTCCTCCAGTTTTTCTCCATTCAAACTTACCTCCCAATTGACTTGACCCTCAACCCTACTGTACCTAATAACCTTGCTCTTATTCACATTTACTCTTAACTTTCTTCTTCCACACACTTTACCAAACTCAGTCACCAGCTTCTGCAGTTTCTCACATGAATCAGCCACCAGCGCTGTATCATCAGCGAACAACAACTGACTCACTTCCCAGGCTCTCTCATCCCCAACAGACTTCATACTTGCCCCTCTTTCCAGGACTCTTGCATTTACCTCCCTAACAACCCCATCCATAAACAAATTAAACAACCATGGAGACATCACACACCCCTGCCGCAAACCTACATTCACTGAGAACCAATCACTTTCCTCTCTTCCTACACGTACACATGCCTTACATCCTCGATAAAAACTTTTCACTGCTTCTAACAACTTGCCTCCCACACCATATATTCTTAATACCTTCCACAGAGCATCTCTATCAACTCTATCATATGCCTTCTCCAGATCCATAAATGCTACATACAAATCCATTTGCTTTTCTAAGTATTTCTAAGTTTGAAAATATATATATATATATATATATATATATATATATATATATATATATATATATATATATAGATAGATAGATAGATAGATAGATAGATAGATAGATAGGCCTAAAGGCATACGAGTAACTTCAGTTTTGATAATTTTGTGTAGGGTACTTGTTGCTATGAGTATATGCACATCATATATAAGTATATTACATATATGTGTACATAAAGACAGGGAGGGGGGTTTATACCTCATGTAAATTATGTAATTAAGAAGACAATAAGTCCAGGCTGGGTGTAATATTAGGTAAGTAAGCAACAGGCCCCCCGAGGCGTGTGTGTAACAACCCATGCTGGACATAATAAAAGGGAGCGAGGTATGATGCCTTGTGTGGGGAGGTAAGGTAACATACAGCAGGAGTCTGGTCTGGTCACCCACCTTCCTCCTGGGGATAACACAGTGAAAACACTGTTACTATGAAGGTGATTCTAATTATCATTATTATGGTTGTTATACTGATTATTATTATTATTATTATTATTATTATTATTATTATTGTTATTATTATTATTATTATCATTATTATGGTTATTATAATTATTATTATTATTGTTGTTATTATTATTATTATTATTATTGTTATTACTGTTATTATTATTATTATTATTATTATTATTATTATTATTATTATTATTATCGTTATTATTATTATTATTATTATTATTATTATTATTATTATTATTATTATTATTATTATTATCGTTATTATTATTATTATTATTATTATTATTATTATTATCATTATTATTATTATTATTATTATTGTTTTTATTATTATTAGTAGTAGTATGGTTATCATTATTATTATTAGTAATGTTATCATCACCAACAATGTTATGGAAGACCTGAAAAACATATCCCCAAACTACGCCACCTTCACCATATCACCTTCCCCCCCAACCCATCCCCATCTCCAACATTGGTGGTGGAGAGAAGAGCGGAACCCCCCCCAACACACACACACACACCCCACCCACCCACCTCCACCACCACTGGCCCTTTACCTCCAGTAGTTTAACACAGGATTAACTGAGATTATGGGGGCCTAGAGGAGAGAGAGAGAGAGAGAGAGAGAGAGAGAGAGAGAGAGAGAGAGAGAGAGAGAGAGAGAGAGAGAGAGAGAGAGAGTGGAAGATGGGACAGAGGATCGATACTTTTGAGAGAGTACAATACAATATGGTAAAGGACGAGAGTTTGTAAGGAAAATGTTTGTGTTGTGTGACTA
>NC_092225.1:23901442-23903942 GCF_036320965.1 Panulirus ornatus | reverse complement strand
CGACCTCCCAGCACCACGACCTCCCAGCACCACGACCTCTCAGCACCACGACCTCCTAGCACCACGACCTCCCAGCACCACGACCTCCTAGCACCACGACCTCCCAGCCCCACGACCTCCTAGCAACACGGCCTTCTAGCACCACGACCTCCCAGCCACCACGACCTCCCAGCCCCACGACCTCCCAGCCACCACGACCTCCTAGCACCACGACCTCCTAGCTTCTCATCATAGGGATCCCGCTGCGTGCACGTGTGTGTGTGTGTATGTGTGTGTGTTTCTTCCAAGCCTAGACCCACAGTAGGAAGGACTACACAGCACGTAGGTGTGGCTGGGTTTATATAACTGTAGGCCAGGCGGGTGTGGACCACCGCGGGGGTCGCGCAGATGGCTTTTGCCATATGCACCAGGTCCTGTGGCAATGTATGTATACATGCAGGCGTCCAAGCATCGGGCCATGTATCAATGCATTTATGTATGGTGTGTGTGTGGGGGAGGGGGGGTACGAATGGTGCCAGGACCTTCTGCTGGTTCATGTTGAGGCCGAGAGAGAGAGAGAGAGAGAGAGAGAGAGAGAGAGAGAGAGAGAGAGAGAGCGATGTTGAAGATGATGGTAGATTACGAAAGCAGTAGCACCACTATCACATCTACCAGCACCATCTCTACATCTACCGCCATTGCCACTTCTGCCCCCATCGCCACATCTACAATCACTATCACATCTACTACATCGCCACATCTACTACCACCGCTACATCTACCACCATCGCCACATCTACCACCATCGCCACATCTACCACCATCGTCACATCTACACCACCATCATTTTCACCACCATCTCCACCGCCACCACCATCGCCACCACAGCACACCCCTATCGCCATTGAACAATACGCAACCTGTTCACGTTTTCTTCGACACTGAATAAATTGACCTTATCATTTAATAGCATTATTATCTCCGAGTCAAAGTTTCTGAATAAATCTCTGGGCCCACAGTGGAGGTGGTGACTGTATTATTCATCAGGGCTGCACTACGTGTGGCGATGGCTGTCTGGCCATCAAATTATTTCTATACGAAAATTGGGGGGGGGGGAGGGAAATTGGTGACAGTTTATTTTTATTCACAAAACTTTTCATTTGCTGTTAAAATGTTCATTTATCATTTGAAGTAACACGTTTATATTAGGTAGATAACGTGGTGATTACCTAATATTTCTCCTCAGAAGTATGTTGGTAAGATAATGGTATTCTAGATGGGTCATTATGGTGCACAGTAAATTGGTCGTGTTCTTTGGTACAGTGATCCTAATTGGTATGAAACATGTTTGTATATATTCAAAAGTGTTTTTAGTACATCTTACGTTTGTGAATTATCATTATTATTATTAGTAGTAATAGTATTACTTTTATTATTATTACTGTTATTATTATTACTATTATTATTATTATTATTATTATTATTATTATTATTATTATTATTATGATACTGTTGTTATTATTATTGTTATTATTATTATTATTATTATTATTATTATTATTATTATTATTATTATTATTATTATTATTATTATTATTATTATTATTATTATTATTATTATTATTATTATTATTATTATTATTATTATTATTATTATTATTATTATTATTATTATTATTATTATTATTATTATTATTATTATTATTATTATTATTATTATTATTATTATTATTATTATTATTATTATTATTATTATTATTATTATTATTATTATTATTATTATTATTATTATTATTATTATTATTATTATTATTATTATTATTATTATTATTATTATTATTATTATTATTATTATTATTATTATTATTATTATTATTATTATTATTATTATTATTATTATTATTATTATTATTATTATTATTATTATTATTATTATTATTATTATTATTATTATTATTATTATTATTATTATTATTATTATTATTATTATTATTATTATTATTATTATTATTATTATTATTATTATTATTATTATTATTATTATTATTATTATTATTATTATTATTATTATTATTATTATTATTATTATTATTATTATTATTATTATTATTATTATTATTATTATTATTATTATTATTATTATTATTATTATTATTATTATTATTATTATTATTATTATTATTATTATTATTATTATTATTATTATTATTATTATTATTATTATTATTATTATTATTATTATTATTATTATTATTATTATTATTATTATTATTATTATTATTATTATTATTATTATTATTATTATTATTATTATTATTATTATTATTATTATTATTATTATTATTATTATTATTATTATTATTATTATTATTATTATTATTATTATTATTATTATTATTATTATTATTATTATTATTATTATTATTATTATTATTATTATTATTATTATTATTATTATTATTATTATTATTATTATTATTATTATTATTATTATTATTATTATTATTATTATTATTATTAT
>NC_092225.1:23846442-23893942 GCF_036320965.1 Panulirus ornatus | reverse complement strand
TCAGCTTTTTATATTAGCGCAGGCCATGGCAGTGGCACAGAAGTGACCGCTGCTGTGGACACTCTTGATCTTCGAGCGTTGTATTATGACTGACGTCGTACAAAAGTGTATTATGAAAAAAAAAAAAAAAAGAAAAGAGAAAAAAATCGTTTTTCAAAGAAGGGAAAATGATATGAGTCATGAGATCTTCATACAGTTAGGTTTTGAGGTACTGACTTCGAGAGCTATTTAAAGTAGCTGACCGCGTGGCGCTGTGAGATGGTGAGATTCGACCCCCCCCTCTCTCTCTCTCTCTCTCTCTCTCTCTCTCTCTCTCTCTCTCTCTCTCTCTCTACAATCATGTATGATCATCACTGTCTAGTCACCCTACAGCGGCAGTTAACGCCATGTTCCCGTGCTATAACTCCAGGGGGTCGGAGAGAACAACTATACATGTTATAGAATTAATACCATTTCTTGTTCTCTATTTTTTGGCGTATGTACCTATACGTGTTACCGGACTCTCCCCCCGTGCTCGAAGAGGTTACGCCGCGGGTGAAGTCACCTTCGGCAGGGCTATGTCTTCGGCAGGATAGTCTCCAAAGAACTTTTTTTTTTGGGGGGGGGAACCATCCGGTTCCTGCTACTGGATGTAGCGCAGCCTCGAGGCTGCAGGAGCCCTTGCATCGCTGAGGAAAGGGGTCCTAATTATCATTATCATTGTTATTATCATTATCAATAATGATGAGCATGATAATGGAATGATATAATACAAAGACGGTAAATGCCATGTTTTGTCACGTAACATAATCTTTAAAACAACACCGTTTTCGAATGATTCCAGCCTAAATACATGTCTCGGCTGCGCCTCTTCCCGTTTTCTGAATGTCTGTTCAAAGACGTACGTATTCCCTCGGAAGACATTTCGCCTCTCTGGTCCTCTGTTGCTTCAAGCATTATCAGTTTGCTTGCTCTAACCCTCACAAATACGTATGTAACAGTGTATTGGCTAGTGTATATATATGAGAGAGATAGATAGAGAGAGAGAGAGAGAGAGAGAGAGAGAGAGAGAGAGAGAGAGAGAGAGAGAGAGAGAGAGAGAGTCTCTGGCTCTTTTCTCTTTACATTGAGGGCCAAGCCATTAAAACGCGCGCGTATGATAACCTCCTTTTTGCTCGCCGCTGTGTCGGCAGAACACGCCACATTCCCTTGATATTCATCACAGATGTTGATCAGTCTTGAACTCGTAGTATATGATCAGATGCGCTTAATGCTCGGTAGCATTCAGTCAGAACCATCGATTACACAACCTTGATTTATTCTCATCATAATTTTCCTTGGCCTACTCTCTCTCTCTCTCTCTCTCTCTCTCTCTCTCTCTCTCTCTCTCTCTCTCTCTCTCTCTCTCTCTCTCTCTTGAGTTCTGTGGATTATCATAGAAAACGGGATGCTGGCGGCATTTGCCAGAGAACCATCTCGTCTTTATAAATTTCTGGCATTAATGGACTTTGTGAGAAAATGGTTGATTATTTCCTCTCGCTGCTGCCGTCAGGGGGAGGGGTTTTGTGAGTAGACGGGGGATTAATACCGTACCGTCTGGACTTTTGTGGGACCAGTTTGTGTTTCATTTGTGTGTGTGTGTGTGTGTTGTTGCTCTGTAGATGTTTGAGGCGTGAGTGTTGTTTATCTGTATGTAGGATTGGTTTTTTGCTTACGTATGTGTGTGTTTGTTGGTTTGCCATTGTGTGTGTGTGTGTGTGTGTGTGTGTGTGTGTAATGGTTGACGTTCCCGACCGTCCGTCACCCCCCACAACCCCCAGGAGTTCGAAGTTGGGTGCATATATATATATATATATATATATATATATATATATATATATATATATATATATATATATATATATATCACTTGTTTACCAAATGGCGTCCTTGTATATGAACTGACTGTTGTACTTCTCTCTTGTATCTCCCTTGATGATGTGATAATTACACGATAGTGCACTTGGGAACTTACCGTGTTTCATTTCCCCGTGGACTCATAGGAGTATATATATATATATATATATATATATATATATATATATATATATATATATATATATATATATATATATTTTCTTGTGTTTAACTCAAGAGTCTATTAATGTGTGTTTTGCCGAACATTCTCCCAAAACATTAACAAAACATCTTTACAACCCACATTCAGTCCAGATTTTCCAATAGTAAAACTCTTTTCATAAGTTCCATCTAGAGTTTAATGTAGAAAACGTATTATAAACTATCGGTTTATTTTATAGCGAGTTCCCATTTATTGACATCTGTGCAAGATTGGTCGTTCTGAAGTATTTTATAGCAAGACGAACCTTCTCCTTAACACACCTGCAATAGATAAATTCTAAATTACTTTATGTCCAGAAAATAGAACCCAGTCTTCAGTCACGATTACAGAGTGTAAAATAGAACCCAGTCTTCAGTCACGATTACAGAGTGTAGATAGGACTGTCAGGAAATGTAGGTTACGACGGGCGCGTGCGCGCGCGCACGGAGGGGGGGGGAGGAGGGGGTTATATCTTATAGTTCATGGAAGAACTCTGGGGTAAGGAGGAAATATCTGTACGTGGGAGTGTGAGGGAGGCGAGGCGAGGTGAGGTGAGGTGCGAGAGAGAGAGAGAGAGAGAGGGAACCATTGTTACTAATACTTTATTGATGGCGTTTCTCAGGCTCGCCTCTCCCCTGAGGCGCATCTCCCCCCCAACCCAACCCCCTGACGTATGGTTACGACCAGTGTTTTTCATAGAGTTGGTTGTGCACTGTCAGGTTCGATCCTTTAGCTTTCTCTTCTCGTGTTAAGAGAAGACTTACATGATTCTCTTGTACATTCACTGATGTTTGTATTTAATTTAGGGAACCGATTTACCTTCTGAAGATTTTATTTTTCGCTTTGTTTTTTTTATTTATGTATGTATGAATGATTTGTTACAGCAGACTAAATGTCACGAAACAAATACATTTTGATGTTCAGTTTTGACATCCATTCAAAGTGATTTTCTTGTCATTAAAGCATAGACCCTCCTCTGATGGAATTACAGTTCATGTTATGAATAACCGCTGCTTGTATAACATCATTTCACATCAATAATTTATCCCTCTTTATCATCGAGTTTTGCTCACATTAACTGATAACTACGCACCGCTGTTGCCATATTGCGATGCCTGTTTTTTTCCCTCTGGTGTGTATCACTTTACCATTAAGTTTTATTGGTAGTGGAGGTTGTTGCAATCATTTACATGGTGATTATCTTCCTTCGTATGCTGGATTAGTGTACTTAGGTATTCATTGTTCGTCTTAACTTACCTGCATTTGCATAATACTGCCCACCTCTTCGTTGGAGAGTGTATTATTTTCATCTGTGTCAGACTCGAGAAAAAGGTGAGATACAGGGGGGTCATCATATCCCACCAAGACAGAAGCCACACGAGAGATTACGTCTGTATTATAGTTTAATCTCAGTTTTTAATGGAGGAAAAAAAATGATTTACCATGATAAAGCAAGACGTAGGTTGTTTTCATTCGACCACCCTCGTTTTCTGTTGACGTCTTTTAGCTTTTTTTTTCTCTCTCTCTCTCTCTCTCTCTCTCTCTCTCTCTCTCTCTCTCTCTCTCTCTCTCTCTCTCTCTCTCTCTCTCTAGGGGAAACCCAAAGATTTATGGTTGCCCCAAAGTTTGTGTGTACAACGATTCCCACCGTCGTTTATATCTCGTTCGAGTACCAACAGCCTTGGTCTGCAGGAATGGCCAGCATTATCCCCACACAAAATGTTCCCTCTGGCCGAAACATATATATATATATATATATATATATATATATATATATATATATATATATATATATATATATATATATATATATATATATCTTTTCTTTCATACTCTTCGCCATTTCCTGCGTTAGCGAGGTACCGTTAAGAACAGAGGACTGGGCCTTTGAGGGATTATCCTCATCTGGCCCCCCTTCTCTGTTCCTTCTTTGGGGAAAAAAAAAAAGAAAAACAAGATGGGAGGATTTCCAGCGTCCTAGCTACGTCTCTTCGTTGTATATCAACTGACTGTTATATTTCTCTCTTGTATCTCCCCTGATGATGTGATCATTACACGAAAGTGCACTTGGGAACTTATCGTGTTTCATTTTCCCCGCGGACTCATAGTAATATATATATATATATATATATATATATATATATATATATATATATATATATATATATATATATATATATATATTTCTTATTGGTGACAGGTTTAGTGATATTTGTGAGGAGTTATGCAAGTATTGTAGTGGAACATACTCCTAAAACACCCCTAGTTCCGATTCCCCTCTTCTCTCTCTCTCTCTCTCTCTCTCTCTCTCTCTCTCTCTCTCTCTCTCTCTCTCTCTCTCTCTCTCTCTCTCCCATGGTCGCCCACCATTCTCCACTCCCTCCATCTAGCCCTCCAGCCCCACCACAAGCCTCCTCCTTTCCTCTCTTCTTCAGCCGGATCCCCCCCCCCCCCCCCAGCTGCACAGTGTATAATACAAAAGTGTTTGCCTCTCTCTCTCTCTCTCTCTCTCTCTCTCTCTCTCTCTCTCTCTCTCTCTCTCTCTCTCTCTCTCTCTCTCTCCCACCCACCACCACAGGTAAGACGACTTGGAGGCTGGGGGGGAGGGGGTGGGGTCCGAGTGGTGGCGGCGCGCACCGAGTTTGACACACGGGCAATCTACAGCGGGCGAACAGGCCTGGCGAAATACAAGGAGAAAACGCGGCCGTCTATCAGGTTGTGAGGGAGGGGGGGAGACTTTAACATTTCTGGTGCATTCGCTTTGCGGTCGGCTGAATACGTAGCAGCAACATGACTACACAAGGGTTCCTCTGCTTCTCGAAGAGAGAGAGAGAGAGAGAGAAGATTTTTTTTAGAAATCTTTCTGGAAATAGAATGATCCTCGTATTCGTTCTTCGTGAATACGAAATAAGAGGAGGAGGAGAAGAAAGATAATGTTGATTTCTAAAGTTGAAACAAAGCTGTAGCGCTTTTGGTGCCTGTTTGTTTATATATGATTTTTCTTCGGTTTGCTTGTTTTCGATGTTGTAGAAAATGGCTGGTGCATTCAGCGTCGCCTATCTAGATTTCGTTAAAGAAAATGGCATGTATTTCATTGTGAAATATGCATATCTTACCTGTTTTTCAGAGTTCACAGGAAAAGTTGTGTATTTGAATGATCAAAGTCAAATTGGGAAACAGAGTGTAACAACGGTCATCCTCCTCAAAGAATAGACATTACAAATACAGATGACATGGAAAAGTTAGAAGGGTATATTGCTCTCGGATTGGCGTGTAAAAAAAACAAGGTATTTTTACACGAACGAGGTTGTTAGTGTAAATTAAAAGCAAATATAGGAGGTTTTTCGGTTTGATTATACTCAGTTTCTGCCTCCCAGAATATATATATATATATATATATATATATATATATATATATATATATATATATATTAGAAAATGGAGTGTGGTCTTTGAGAGGAAAGGGTAAAGTAAAATGTCCTCTTTCCTTGTCCCTCTGGAAACCTTGGCTCGTCCAGTCTCTGGAAGAACGGAGAACATCGGGGAAGGTGGCAGCCACACTGTCAGCCAAAAGAAGAATAAGAAAAACAATTCAAGTGTTCGGAATATTCAAAAGTCCTTGTCCTAATTATGTAGAATTATTTCCTTCGTGTGAAGCTGAAACTCTCGTTACATCGGACGAGGTAATACGAGGATTGAGCTAGATTATCTTAGAATAATTCTGAGAATGAACTGAATTATCTTAGAAATAATTCCACGATAAATGAGCTAAGTTATCCTAGATTAATTCCATGAAGAATGAGCTGAATTATCTTAAAATAATTCCACGAAGAATGAGCTAAATTATCCTTGAATAATCCTTCGAAGAATGAGCTGAATTATCTTCGAATAATTCCGTTGAATAATAGAATAGAATGAAAAATAAAATATTGTCGTTTCTGAGTTGTATTGATAATAATAACATTAAACCTCTACTTTGCTGAGACAAACATGTGTCCGTTTTCATTAGGCATTTCCGTGTATATATATATATTTTTTTTCCAGCGCCAACTGCACCAAAATGAATGTTATCGCGTTATGATTAAAAAAAAAAAAAAGAAAAATTGAAATAGTTTACTGACAAGACGAAAAAGACTTACAATTATGCGATGAATTTATGCAAAAAAAAATAAATAAATAAAATCTCGGCTTTATATTGTGATCAAAGGTTGGTTAATCATAAAGATAAGGTTTGTTTATCGTACAGAGTCACTGTGTGGTAAGCACAGGCCCGGGTTGATATTGGAATATTTCCAGTTAAGGTTAGATTCCGTTATGTTAATGCGTCGACATTTTGCTCATTCTGAGGTTCATGTATGCAAATGAGGTAATGCTCCAGCTAACGTCTTTCCTTCAAGTTATTTTTTTTTTCCTTCCGTTTCCTCGTCTTTCAAGCTGTTGTATACCCCTCTTTAAGCTCTCTCTCTCTCTCTCTCTCTCTCTCTCTCTCTCTCTCTCTCTCTCTCTCTCTCTCTCTCTCAGATGTTTCGAGGTCTCCAAATAGAGTCTAGTCTCCCCTCACAGCTGTCTGCCATGTTTGACCATCCCAGCTAAAACGTATCAATTCATCCCCCTACCACACATACATCCCTCCCTCGTGTTTGTAGAATATTCCATATATATATATTCTTTTTTCTTTCTTTCATACTATTCGCCATTTCCCGCATTAGCGAGGTAGCGTTGAGAACAGAGGACTGGGCCCTTGAGGGAATATCCTCACCTGGGCCCCTTCTCTGTTCCCTCTTTTGGAAAATTAAAAAAAAAAGTGAGAGGGGAGGATTTCCAGCCCCCCGCTCCCTCCCCTTTTAGTCGCCTTCTACGACACGCAGGGAATACGTGGGAAGTATTCTTTCTCCCCTATCCCCAGGGATAATATATATATATATATATATATATATATATATATATATATATATATATACAAACTGTTGTGTAAGCAGAATATTTATTTTATTGGCTAATAATTATTTCCATAGAAATTTAAATTAAAGAATGATTAAGACCTAAAAAGAAAATTAGTAATACAATTGAAAATATACTACTGAAAGCGCAGATCGAATAACATGAAATTGTATTGATTTCCTTTTGTTTTATGAAAATAAGTATAAAAATAATTTTCTTGAATTGGAAAAAGTCGAAAAGAGCATAAGAGTGCGAATATGATCCCCCGCCCTTCCCCCCATTTACCAAGATTTCTTGAAAAATTATTCTCTCCGGATGACCCAGGATAGTTCCTTCAAGATCTGTGCAACACTCAGCTTCCTGCTGAGAAAAATGAATGAGTTTCCTCCCCCTTAAAATGTAAACGGAACATTTTGATTTTAAAATGAAATAGATCGCTAACGGGAGTGTGAATGTCGGGGCGTGTGTATAATGTCCATTGTTTGAGGTTATGTAGAGAAGGAAATCACTGACGAATTGTGAGAAAGATGAGTTAATTGATTAACAAAAGCAGGTTTGCTGAAAGATATTAGGTTAACAAAAGTGTAGCTTTGTTGAAAGATATTGGGTTTATGGCCATGTAACAAGTATCTATCCCAACGCACCTCCCGTGTTCACTATCCTGTATCATATACTTCAAGCTACTATTCCTTTGCCACATAAGACATCCTTAGGCCTTGTATGGCACACCCTATCCACGGCCTCTGTCCTGTGTAACTATGACAAGTCTCTTCGTAGAAACCTAGCCGAGCCTTCTGACCCCTAACTTTTGGACCTATTTTGTCTTTTTTGTGTTAGTCCCCAGTCGCTCTTCCCAACCCCGGCCCACACAGCCTTTCTCCTCCGTTCCCTCCCCCGAACTCACCCACCCCCTTTCAGTAGCGTCAGTCCGTGGCCCTTGGGTCTCCCTGGTTCTTTGCCCAGCCTGTGTCCTTATCCCCGGCCCTCCTTTTGCTAGACTGTGTGTGGACGTTCACTCTGCCACTCCATCCATCCTCTGTTATTAGCTTCCTCTTCACGTTTATTATCCAGATCCTTTGCCCTAAGCTCTGTATCCCTATCCTCTCGTCTCAGTATCCCTATCCTCTCGTCTCAGTATCCCTATCCTCTAGCCTCAGTATCCCAATCCTCTAGCCTCAACATCCCTATCCTCTCGCCTCAGTATCCCTATCCTCTCGCCTCAACACCCCTATCCTCTAGCCTCAGTATCCCAATCCTCTAGCGTCAATATCCCTATCCTCTCGCCTCAACACCCCTATCCCCTCGCCTCAATATCCTTATCCCTCGCCTCAACACCCCTATCCTCTCGCCTCAGTATCCCTATCCTCTAGCCTCAACATCCCTATCCTCTCGCCTCAATATCCCTGTCCTCTAGCCTCATTATCCCTATCCTCTCGCCTCAACATCCGTCCCTAATCTTTGTGATTCTCTCCCTGTATTCCAGAGTCACGAGGTGAGCCTCTTTTCTCTTGCATGGTGGACATATTAATGACCTTTATCCTCTCGCTGTATAACTCAGCTCTGGTACCGTCGCTGTTCACCTCCTCTGGACCTTCTCCAGCAGATCTTTGTGCTCTTTTTTTTTTCTTTTCTTTCTCTTTGAAGAGCAGTGACCCGACTCCAGAAGAAGATTCTAGTCTTGTCCTTTATGTAGGATATGAAGAACTTGCTGGATATTTCTATATCCATGTAACACTATTCTAATATTTGCCAGCTGACTTTTTTTCCCCCAACTCTTCTCTTACTGTAGGAATTTAGCGAGATGTTAGGTACAATGTCGACATCTACATCACCCTCACACACATTGATGCCTGAGGCTTACTCCTTGCTAGATAGTATTCGTTGTAAGCCCATATTCCGCTGTGTTCTACCCTCACTACTTTACATTAACTTGGGTCGAATTTCATGAATTACGCAAATAAACTTTGGAGTCTGTTTAGGTCCTCTTGTAAGCTGATGCATTCCCCTCCCCACTTCCCTTCGTTTTTCACTTCCCTCATGACCTCGGCATCATCTGCATATATATAGATGCAGGTAGGAGTCCCTCGCCTCCCGGCAGGTCCTTTACAGAGATCAAGAACACAAAGTGTCTCAGAAGGGAACCTTGTGGCCCATTTCCTCGTGGTGGGGTTCTGTGATCTCCAACTGTTATAAGTAAACACGCCCCTTGTTTTCTACATCCAGCCTCTTTCCTTAAACCCCCCACCACATCATCTTCCCCTCCTGCGTGTAGTGTATCCAGCCTCTTTCCTTAAACCCCCCACCCCATCATCTTCCCCTCCTGCGTGTAGTGTATCCAGCCTCTTACCTTAAACCCCTCACCCCATCATCTTCCCCCCCTGCGTGTAGTGTATCCAGCCTCTGTCCTTAAACCCCCCACCCCATCATCTTCCCCCACTGCGTGTAGTGTATCCAGCCTCTGTCCTTAAACCCCCCACCCCATCATCTTCCCCCACTGCGTGTAGTGTATCCAGCCTCTGTCCTTAAACCCCCCCTTCCATCATCTTCCTCCCCTGCGTGTAGCTTCTTCTCTCTCTTATCACTCGTACCGACCATCTCAGCCGTGGTGTCCCTACCCTCCGTGTGGTGCTCTGTGCCCTAGTGCCTGGCTGTCCTCCCTCCTTGAGTCCGGTGCCCGTGTGGGTCAGTCATTAACTTCGTCCCTCTCCCGCTTGGTGGACCCCTACAGCCAGTTTCTTTGTTGCGTTGCCGTATTTACGTTACCTGTGTAACATCATCTCCTTTTCCCTGTCCTGTCCTCTCTCTCTCTCTCTCTCTCTCTCTCTCTCTCTCTCTCTCTCTCTCTCTCTCTCTCTCTCTCTCTCTCTCTCTCTCTCTCTCTCTCACTCACTCTCTCTCTCTCTCTCTCTCTCCTTCTCCTTCCTTCTCCTTCTCCTCCTCCTCCTCCCTGCGTCTCTCATGTCTTCACGGACACTCGTCCTGCCTCGGTATATATATTTTGAGCCCCTCAATGAACACACTTCCTTGATATGCAAATCACTTCCGTTTTCCCGGCGGCCGTTCCTTTGTGTGGGGAAAATTCTTGCTATTTGTCCTGTGTTTCTGCCGTGCAAGCAACTTCATTTTCATCACAGTAGCCACTCTCTTCCCTCCTCCTCCTCACAACCCCCTCCCTCAAACTCTCTGGATGACTGTTGGGTCGATTTGTCATGGCGTCGAGATACGAATCTGACCCATGATTGCCTCTGTGTGTGTGTGTGTGTGTGTGTGTGTGTGTGTGTGTGTGTTTGGGAAGGCTGCCGTGCTTTCTTGTGTGTGTATGAAGGGTAGAGAGAGAGAGAGGGGGGAGAGAGAGAGAGAGAGAGAGAGAGAGAGAGAGAGAGAGAGAGAGAGAGAGAGAGAGAGTGTGGGTGGGGACTCGACCCCTGGTTGGTTGTTTGCAGTTCAAGGTTTTGTTGATCTCTGGCGTTCTTGGAGAGGAGGAGGAGGAGGAGGGAGGCGGCCCCTCATACGAAACGTGTTCTTGCGTTACTGTTGCTCCGCTCCTCGTTCCGTGGTCTCTTTCTTCCGCTTCCCCTCTCTCTCTCTCTCTCTCTCTCTCTCTCTCTCTCTCTCTCTCTCTCTCTCTCTCTCTCTCTCTCTCTCTCTCTCTCCCTCCATCTTTCACCTTCT
This sequence comes from Panulirus ornatus, assembly GCF_036320965.1. NCBI lineage: Eukaryota > Metazoa > Arthropoda > Malacostraca > Decapoda > Palinuridae > Panulirus > Panulirus ornatus. The sequence goes on along the minus strand of NC_092225.1, from coordinate 23,883,252 downwards.
CTTTGCCTAATCTTCCCTTTACTCACCCCGTCTCTCTCTCTCTCTCTCTCTCTCTCTCTCTCTCTCTCTCTCTCTCTCTCTCTCCTGTGTAAGTAATGGCATTAATCTCATCATCAGTTGACCCTGTCGCCCGTGAGACACTCCTGCTATAAGCTTTGGCTTAAATGGCCTCGAGGTGTGAGAGCCGACCAAATGGCCTCGAGAGCCGGTGAAGTTGCCTCGAGCACCGAGGGCAGGTTAAATGGCCTTTGGGAGTGAAGGGGGGAGTTGATTAAATGCCCTCGGGAGAGTGATGGCCAGTTAAATGGCCTCAATCTGTGATGCCCGATTAAACAGCCTCGAGGACAGTGATTTCGTATAGTGAGGGCCGAGTAAATGGCTTTGAATAGTGAGGGCCGATTAAATGGCTTTGAATAGCGAGGGCCGATCATATGGCTTTGAATAGTGAGGGCCGATCAAATGGCTTTAAATAGCGAGAGCCTATTAAATGGCTTTGAATAGCGAGGGCCAATTAATTAAGTGGCCTCGAGTAATTGAGAACCAGTTTAAATGACGTCGAGGCTTGAGGGACCATTAAATGGCATGCCCAGTGTGGGCCCAGTTAAATGGCCCCGATGCGTTGACTGTGGACCAACTAATACAATTATTATTATTATTATTATTATTATTATTATTGTTATTATTATTATTATTATTATTATTATTATTGGTTATTAATTATTATTAGTAGTAATATGTTTATCATTATTATTGGTTAATGTTATTATCATTATGTTTTATGATTTTATTACTTATTTAAAAGAGTCGCGAATATCTATCTTCAGATGTTCTACAATTTTTAACATCGCTGTAAATGTTCAGTTTTATGTGAGTGGCCTTGTTTGAGTGAGTGGAGGTGAGTAGCCTGAGTGGAGGTGAGTAGCCTCGTGTGAGTGAGTGGAGGTGAGTAGCCCCGTGTGAGTGAGTGGAGGTGAGTAGCCTCGTGTGAGTGAGTGGAGGTGAGTAGCCCCGTGTGTGAGTGAGGTGGAGGTGGGTAGCCTGAGTGGAGGTGAGTAGCCTCGTGTGTGAGTGAGGTGGAGGTGAGTAGGGATCGCCGTGTAAGTGGCTGGTGTTCGTAACGCCCAGCCCAGGGGGAAAATCCACACTGTCCACAATGGTTGAGAGAGTGTGAGGTGGGAGGATCTCATTAAGGTTCATTGACCGTCATAATTCTTAACACACACACAATCTCTCTCTCTCTCTCTCTCTCTCTCTCTCTCTCTCTCTCTCTCTCTCTCTCTCTCTCTCTCTCTCTCTCTCTCTCTCTCATCTCCGTCGCCGTGCTCCCTCCCTCCCTTCATTCCCCCCTATCACAATGTTTTACGAAATGATTGACGATAGGAGAGAGAGAGAGAGAGAGAGAGAGAGAGAGAGAGAGAGAGAGAGAGAGAGAGAGAGAGAGAGAGAGAGAGAGCCCCACCCTCACCACCCGGTATCACTCCCGGCACAGACCGGGCAACATCCCCCGCCTAATGTTGCTTACACAAGTTGTTTGCTTACTGGTGGGTAAGCTACCGGTTCTCTGATTGGCCGGAGGCGTGGGCGTGTCGTCGCTGCTTTTCTGATTGGCTGGTCGGGAGCCGTAAACCCACCGTTGTGTACGGGGTTTGTTGTGTTCGTTGTTCCACTTTGATCACTTGCTCAGAGAGGGGGAGGAAAAAAACACATTTTTTTTTTCTATTCATTAAATTATTATTGTTCATTTATACTACTGATGACTTTATAGTCCAATAGATTGTAGTGATTGGCATATAATGATATTTTTCATTGAGATTTACGGCTCAAGTTTGTTTTTTTTTTTTCAGTAAAAAGAAAGACCCAATTTGCTTCCCCAAAAGCCACAAACTGGTTAGAAAAAATATATTTAAGGTAAATAATTACATAAATAGAAAGTAGAGATAACGTGTAACATCTTGGCCTGTAATGAGGTTATCTGCTAAAGGAAGTGATAATTTATATATTCATTTATTGATTTATCATCATGTTAATGATAAACAAGAGAATGGAAATGGATCGCTCACCTCCCTGGTAGCTGACTCTTGTCTCGCCAGTTATGACATGATCACGTAATTACTCACTCCGGGTATATAGTAACCTGTGGGTTCATATGATGAATGGATGACCATCAACTCCAAGATCATAGCCAAACTATCAGATTCAAGACCACGGAATCACACTAATCATACAGAGTCGAGATAGGCATAGAGATAGAGGTCTGAGTGGCACACAGGTATATGAAAACACAACGATGGGGTCGCTGAAGAGAAAGAAAAAATGAGAGATATACCCCGCAGCTATAATGTAGTATGAGGTATATACCCCGCAGCTATAATGTTAAATGAGGTATATACCCCGCAGCTATGATGTTAAACGAGATATACACCGCAGCTATAATGTTAAATTAGGTATATACCCCGCAGCTATAATGTTAAATGAGGTATATACCCCACAGCTATAATGTTAAATGAGGTTTATACCTCGCAGCTATAGTGTTAAATGAGAGATATACCCCGCTATGATGTTAAATGAGGTATATACCCCGCAGCTATATAATGTTAAATGAGAGATATACCCCGCAGCTATAATGTTAAATGAGGTATATACCCCGCAGCTATAATGTTAAATGAGGTATATACACCGCAGCTATAATGTTAAACGAGATATACACCGCAGCTATAATGTTAAACGAGATATACCCCGCAGCTATAATGTTAAATGAAAGATATACCCCACAGCTATAATGTTAAATGAGGTATATACCCCGCAGCTATAATGTTAAATGAGATATACTCCGCAGCTATGATGTTAAATGAGGTATATACCCCACAGCTATAATGTTAAATGAGGTTTATACCTCGCAGCTATATAATGTTAAATGAGAGATATACCCCGCAGCTATGATGTTAAATGAGGTATATACCCCGCAGCTATATAATGTTAAATGAGAGATATACCCCGCAGCTATAATGTTATATGAGGTATATACCGCGCAGCTATAATGTTAAACGAGATATACACCGCAGTTATAATGTTAAACGAGATATACCCCGCATACTCCGCAGTTATGATGTTAAATGAGAGATATACCCCGCAGCTATATTGTTAAATGTATAGATGTCTTCTGCACGTGAATAAATTCCCGTGTTGCGATGATCTACCGCTGGCAATGAGAGACACAGTAATCCATTATCGACATCACAGGAACAATGGTAAGTGAGGCTTTGAGTCCTCCTGTGTAAAGGCATCGGATAATGGAACGGTGGGAATTTGTAGTTTTAAATAATTCACGAATGTGTCTGTGTGTCTGTGTGTGTGTGTGTGTGTGTGTCTTTGTGTGTGTGTGTGTCTTTGTGTGTGTGTGTGTGTGTGTGTGTGTCTGTGCATGTGTGTGTCTGTGTGTCTGTGTCTGTGCATGCGTGTGTGTCTGTGTGTATGTGTATATGTGTGTGTCTGTGTGTGTGTGTGTGTGTGTGTGTGTGTGTGTGTGTTCATAGCGTGTCTATCCCCCTGTCGGAAATCGTATGAAGTAATGACACAGTTTCTTTTGTAGCGTCTCCGGCAGAGCAAGGACTTGTTATGCAAATATAATGTAGGAAGCGCCATCCCCCGCGCGCGGGTAACAACGAAGAAAATGGTGGATATGAACCGCGTCCCGTTGGATGCTAGAAAACGGAGGTGGGGGTGGGGAGGGGGGAGGGTATACCCATAGCCCCCCCCCCCCCGGCCATAGTGGGAAAGGAAACGTCATGGTAATATATATCGTCAGAAGGCCAGGCAGACCAGAGAAATGCTCTTGTGTGTGTGTGTGTGTGTGTGTGTGTGTCTGTGTATGTGTGTGTGTGTATGTGTGTCTTGTGTGTGTGTCTGTGTCTGTGTATGTGTATGTGTGTGTGTGCGTGTGTCTGTGTGTGTGTATGTGTATGTGTATGTGTGTGTGTGTCTGTGTGTGTGTGTGTGTGTGTGTGTGTGTGTGTGTGTGTGTGTCTTTGTGTGTGTGTGGGCAGTTGCTTTCCTGAAGCATTGATATCACCCTGTGATTCACACTCCCAGTTCGTTTCGAGGTCATGAGAGTATATTCTTGCTGTGGTTCGTAAGGTCTCGAGGTTGACCCACAGTTAAGGTATAAGCTGGTTTTGCTCCTCGTGTGGGTTGTTATGTGACGTGGAGGGGCGTCTTTGGGAAGGCGTCTGTACGAGGGCATTGCATGCTAGGGAGTTTGTATATTAAGAAATGCTTAGATTTTAAGGAAGATTATGTGATTATTTTTAAGTATTGAAGATAACTTATCTAGAAATGGCTTTAAAGTCTGTATTGCCATCTTTTTATGGGAATATTTTGTCCTTATTTTTAATCTTATTTCTAATCTTAAGCAATAATGACCATAATGTAATATATATATATATATATATATATATATATATATATATATATATATATATATATATATATATATATATATATATATATAAAACCGTTTAAGTCCAACATCTTAATTCTAACTTAAACGATAGATAATCGATAAAACATTGCCTTTCGTTGTCCACTTAATGCTCCAGGTTCTATAACAAGTAATCTCCTACCTCCCTCCCTCACACACACACACACACACACACACACACACACACACACACACACACACACACACACACTTCCCCTGCCCTCGGGGGAGCATTCCTGGCACAACACTCCATCAGTCACAGCGAGCCAGGGTGGGTGAGTGGGGTGGTGGTTGGTAGGTCGGTCGTCAAGTGGTGTTCCCCCCTCACTGTGCCACCACAGTACGATTCCACCCAGGGAGCAGAGTCGTCCCCCTGCTGTCTTTAGCAGCGTCTTGACGTCGTTGGCAGGGGGAGAGCAGAGGTGTACGACCAGGCGGGCGTGACCTCTGGCGAACATACACACACACACACACACACACACACACACACACACACACACACACACACACACACACATACACACACACATTTATTCATACCTGCACAGAGAGAGAGAGAGAGAGAGAGAGAGAGAGAGAGAGAGAGAGAGAGAGAGAGAGAGAGAGAGAGAGAGAGTTGAGAGGCGAGGAAGAGGGAGATAAAGGTAGATGAGGAGAGACGGGTGAGATAGATAGATAGATAGATGTGGTTTTCTGTACATTTACTTGATAGAGTGGGAGTCCAGAGCAATCCGGCTTATCAAGAGATTGTGTGTCCCTCCGCCATTACCTACACCAGGTTAGGTTGGGACGATCTACGGCCGCGTCGTATGACTACTGTGTGGGACACTGGCAGCTCGAGGATGAGGGGTGTGTTGTCTGCTTCTTCCCCTACACCGCCAAGCTTTGGAACTCTCTGAAGGTTAACCTTTTCCTCCAAAGTCCTTATATCGTTTTCCCCTTCTCTCTCTCTCTCTCTCTCTCTCTCTCTCTCTCTCTCTCTCTCTCTCTCTCTCTCTCTCTCTCTCCTTATTTCTTCCCCTCTTTAAATCTTTTTCATATTTCAAGTAAGGCCTGGCCTTGATGAGCACAAAAAACATAGATGGATAGAGAGAGAGAGAGAGAGAGAGAGAGAGAGGCGCACACAGAGACAGGTGTGGGACGGGCAACAAGAGAGGAGGGGCAGCTCGGCCGTTAAACCATTGTAGTCCTAACTGAGCCAAATGGAGGTCTGGCTGCCTTCCCCCGTGTATTGATAACTTCACCTCTTCCTGCTTGCACATTATATATATATATATATATATATATATATATATATATATATATATATATATATATATATATATATATATATATATATATATTTTTTTTTTTTTTTATACTTTGTCGCTGTCTCCCGCGTTTGCGAGGTAGCGCAAGGAAACAGACGAAAGAAATGGCCCCCCCCCCCCATACACATGTACATACACACGTCCACACACGCAAATATACATACCTACACAGCTTTCCATGGTTTACCCCAGACGCTTCACATGCCTTGATTCAATCCACTGACAGCACGTCAACCCCTGTATACCACATCGCTCCAATTCACTCTATTCCTTGCCCTCCTTTCACCCTCCTGCATGTTCAGGCCCCGATCACACAAAATCTTTTTCACTCCATCTTTCCACCTCCAATTTGGTCTCCCTCTTCTCGTTCCCTCCACCTCCGACACATATATCCTCTTGGTCAATCTTTCCTCACTCATTCTCTCCATGTGACCAAACCATTTCAAAACACCCTCTTCTGCTCTCTCAAATACGCTCTTTTTATTTCCACACATCTCTCTTACCCTTACGTTACTTACTCGATCAAACCACCTCACACCACACATTGTCCTCAAACATCTCATTTCCAGCACATCCACCCTCCTGCGCACAACTCTATCCATAGTCCACGCCTCGCAACCATACAACATTGTTGGAACCACTATTCCTTCAAACATGCCCATTTTTGCTTTCCGAGATAATGTTCTCGACTTCCACACATTCTTCAAGGCTCCCAGAATTTTCGCCCCCTCCCCCACCCTATGATCCACTTCCGCTTCCATGGTTCCATCCGCTGCCAGATCCACTCCCAGATATCTAAAACACTTCACTTCCTCCAGTTTTTCTCCATTCAAACTCACCTCCCAATTGAATTGACCCTCAACCCTACTGTACCTAATAACCTTGCTCTTATTCACATTTACTCTTAACTTTCTTCTTTCACACACTTTACCAAACTCAGTCACCAGCTTCTGCAGTTTCTCGCATGAATCCGCCACCAGCGCTGTATCATCAGCGAACAACAACTGACTCACTTCCCAAGCTCTCTCATCCCCAACAGACTTCATACTTGCCCCTTTCCAAAACTCTTGCATTCACCTCCCTAACAACCCCATCCATAAACAAAGCACATAAACGAGCACATTCATGTGCGTACATATTTACGTACACACGAACGCATTAATGTGCGTACGTATCGTACACACACGGAACGACTGAAGGAGATCGAGGCGAGGTGGAGAACGGCAGGAGAAGTGTCGCTCAACCCGTGTGTCAGTCATCCTGCCTGACCTCAGCACCCGCTAGCGGCTGTAGCTTCTCCCTTCGTAATGGTTGTAGAAAACGTCCAGTGATAACAAACTGTAATTCTGTCCTGCAGTTACGTTATACTACCAGTCAAAATATTGTCCCTGCAGCACTATAGTAATTAGTAATAATAATGATCAATATATATTAATGATCATTATTATTAGTAGTACTATTATTATTATTATTATTATTATTATTATTATTATTATTATTATTATTTCTTCATACCTGATTGGAGTTTCCTGCGTTAGCGAGGTAGCGCCAGGTACGGACGAAGAAAGGCCGCATTGGCTCACATCCAATTCTTGTAGTATGTTCACTGCATCGAAATCAAAGCACTTCTGTGCAGGTCCAGGCCCCACAGACCTTTCCATGGTTTACTCTGTTTGACAGCACGTCGACCCCTGTATACCCACATCGTCTCAATTCACTCTATCCCGTTCATGCCTTTCATCCTCCTGCATGCTTGAGGTCCTGATCGCCCAAAATATTTTTCCTTTGCTTTCTAATCTCCAATTTGGTCCCCTCCATCTTGTCTGCTCCACCTCTGACAATATAACTTTATAATGATGATAATGATATTATTATTATTATTATCATTATTATCCCGTAATCATATGTGTTTGGCGTAATAGTGATGTATATCAGATAAAATTCTTTTGTAACGTCTTGTTTATTCCCTTTCTGGCAACGACCTCTCTCTCTCTCTCTCTCTCTCTCTCTCTCTCTCTCTCTCTCTCTCTCTCTCTCTCTCTCTCTCTCTCTCTCATGCATAAATGAATAGATCAAAGAGACAAAAAGATACGTAATACAATTCCTCCATTATCATTACCTTTGCGGCGGTATAAGACCCGCTGAGTCTGATTACAAGCGTCCAATAGGAGCACAAAGAACTGTATTATCAATTTTCCAGTTTTCAAAACACGCGCGCCCGAATTTTCTTGTGGGAAGGGGGGGACCATTTTCTTTGTTCGAGCTGGTGGTAAGAAATTATTTTTATGTTATTTGCAGGGATAAGTCTGGGCTGTTTCTCCGTCCGTACAGACGCTGACCATAACAAGATTATGTATTGTTATTTTATTGTATATATATATATATATATATATATATATATATATATATATATATATATATTCCCTGGGGATAGGGGAGAAAGAATACTTCCCCCGTATTCCCTGCGTGTCGTAGAAGGCGACTAAAAGGGAAGGGAGCGGAGGGCTGGAAATCCTCCCCTCTCGTTTTTTTTTTTTTTTTTTTTTTTTTTAATTTTCCAAAAGAAGGAACAGAGAAGAGGGCCAGGTGAAGATTTCCCTCAAAGGCCCAGTCCTCTGTTCTTAACGCTACCTCGCTATCGCGGGAAATGGCGAATAGTATGAAAAAAAAAAAAATATATATATATATATATATATATATATATATATATATATATATATATATATATATATATATATATATATATTTTTTTTTTTTTTTTTCAAACTATTCGCCGTTTCCCGCATTAGCGAGGTAGCGTTAAGAACAGAGGACTGGGCCTTTGAGGGAATACCCTCACCTGGCCCAATTCTCTGTTCCTTCTTTTGGAAAATTAAAAAAAAACAAGAGGGGAGGATTTCCAGCCACCCGTTAAATATATATATATATATATATATATATATATATATATATATATATATATATATATATATATATATATATATATATATATGTTATATATATATTTAACGAAGGCTACATTACTCTTGTGGAAATGCATTTCAAATGCAATTGTAAATTATTCATATATTTATTTGTTTTTTACATAATCTCTCGGGTAAGAGACTATTCCCCTTTCATTACATATTTTAAAACTGTATTGTACTGTGAAATATGATGAGAAAAGGGAGTTCTAGAAGGGGTAATATACAAGAAAGGGAACTTTAAAGAGACAACAGTTGCAGTATATATATATATATATATATATATATATATATATATATATATATATATATATATATATATATATATATATATATATGAAATTGTAGGGCCCAGAGGGAACTTAGAAAAGGAGAGGTCTTTGAAGAATAAAGACAGAAATATCAGAAAAATGAAAGAAAAAGACTTGAGATGTTGGTAGAATATATGAACGGGAAAGTTTATGAGGGTAGGAGGATTGTAGAGGCCATGGTGCAAGGAAGGAATTTTAAGAAGGTCATGGCACCATGAAGGGAAAGTGCCCATAAAGGTCATAACGGGAAGGGAAAGTCTTGAAAGGTCAAAACAGGAAGGGAAGGACCATAAAAATCATGACTAAGGAAGTGAAGGTCCCTAAAGTTCATGACTAAGGAAGGGAAGGTCCATAAAAGTCATGACGAAAGAAGGGAAGGTCTCTAAAGGTCATGATGAAGGAAGGGAAGGTCCCTAAAGGACATGATGATGGAAGGGAAGGTCCGTAAAGGTCGCGACATACAAAGGGAAGTTCTACATGGCCGCATAATGGGAGGAGGGAACTTCATAACGAAAATAAGTTATTTTACCCCATTACGGACGAAGAACGTTTTAAAAAGAAAAGGTCATGTTCCAAGGAGGGAACGCCCGTGAAGGTCATGGGACGGTGAGAGAGAGAGAGAGAGAGAGAGAGAGAGAGAGAGAGAGAGAGAGAGAGAGAGAGAGAGAGAGAGAGAGATCTTAAAGCGAATGATGGGCTGATATGGCGGTATTTAACAGGCAGTTGAGATGATATTCTGACATTCCCATCAAAGGGACCTTTCATGTACTTGTGGGATATGATAGACCTCATGACCACGTCAGTACGACCCTTGAACACGTCAGTACGACCCTTGAACACGTCAGTACGACCCTTGAACACGTCAACATGACCCTTGAACACGTCAACATGACCCTTGAGGATGTTAGTACGACTCGAGCACGTCAGCACCACCCTCGAACACGTCAATACGACCCTTGAGCACGTCAGTACAACCCTTGAGCACGTCAGTACGACCCTTGAGCACGTCAGTACTACCCTTGAGCACGTCAGTACGACCCATGAGCAGTCATTACGACCCTTGAGCACGTCAGTACGACCCTTGAGCACGTCAGTACGACCCTCAAGCAGTGATTACGACCCTTGAGCACGTCAGTGTGAGCGCCACGGCGTGACCCTTGACCCTTCGACCCGATCCGCAAAGGTCAGGTCCATTGCCGTCGTACCCAAAAGGTCGCACGCTCGTTGCCCAGGGGTCACCAGCAATCAAATCATCCACTAGGGGGGGAAAAAACACCTAAACATCAGTGGCAGACGAGCACAACATGGCTGGCGTAAAAGGTAAACATGATGGGTCCAACACCACAACCACCACACTGCTGTAATAACCAAAACATCAACAACCCAACATCCCCCACCCCCAGACCTCCTTCCCCCAATACCGCCAAACACACACACACACACACACACACACACACACACACACCGGCTGATCATCACGTAAGCATTAAGGAGACGTTGCTCGAAAAGACGGTAAACATCACCACTGTGGTGGGGTAGGACATCACCACCCCTTGTAACATCATTAAGATCTACGGCAGTAAGCAAAACGTCGCCATATATATATATATATATATATATATATATATATATATATATATATATATATATGCTCGCCATTTCCAGCGTTAGCGAGGTAGCGTTAAGAACAGAGGACTGAGCCTTAGAGGTAATATCCTCACATGGCCCCCTTCTCTGTTCCTTCTTCTGCAAGAAACAGTGACGTGAAACATTCAACCAGTGGGTGAATGAAGGGAATGGCTCTGCCGGCCCGCCGTCCAGCGTCATTTTCCCCCACAGTGGGTCTGCACCCCCCCCCCCCCCCCTCGACTCCATCGACGCAGATTGCCATATTAATAATATCCTCGGCCTCTGGGTTGTCTCTGAGAGAGAGAGAGAGAGAGAGAGAGAGAGAGAGAGAGAGAGAGAGAGAGAGAGAGAGGGAGAGGACGAGGGTGATAGAGAGAAAGGGGAGTGCCATTTTTATTACCTCAATTTCGTTGAATAATCTGAGCATTTAACTAGATGGCAGATACCTTGTGGGGATCGAGATGGAGGGGGGTTTGTGGGAGGGAAAAAATGGGAGTATGGAAAAATATAGGATGGGAAATGGGGGGGGGTGGATGGAAAGGGAATGAATGGGAAGTATATATATGGGAGGGGGTTATCGTCGCAGCAGGGTGGGGGGGGGGGGGAAGATTGAGCGTTTGAGTACGACGCTCCGACTTTTGAACACGACGCTACGACCATTGGGTCATAATGATGGCCTGGCCTTTGACCTGACCTCTTCCCTAAGGGTTAGGTCGTAGGCTCAAGGCCATCGTGTTCAAAGATTGTGCCGTCGCTCTCAAGGGTCGTGCCGTCGTGCTCAAGGGTCGTACCGTCGTGCGCTCAAGCGTCGTACCATCGTGCTCAAGGGTCGTGCCGTTGTGCGCTCAAGGGTCGTACCGTCGTGCTCAAGGGTCGTACCGTCGTGCTCAAGGGTCGTACCGTTGCGCTCAAGCGTCGTACCGTTGCGCTCAAGCGTCGTACCGTCGTGCTCAAGCGTCGTACCATCGTGCTCAAGGGTCGTACCGTTACGCTCAGAAGCGTCGTGCCATGGTGCTGTTGGAGTTAAGAGAAAGCATTCTAACAAAGTCTTCCTCCTTTACTGACAGTAATGATAGTATAAAAAGTTATGATGATGTGATAACGGTGTCTTTATTACACTTGCTGCCACGCTAAACGAATGACGTGTGCATGGAAAGCAAACACGATGGAACGACACCAGTGAAGGGCCGTTCAAGTAATGAAAGAAGACTGAACTGATGAATGATATGAAAGTACGCTCGTCTGAAGAAGGTGTGTGAAAGATGAAAGAAGGCTGTTCTAAAAAAAAAAGGGGGTATGAATGAAAGCTGAACTCTTTAAAAAAGCATATATGAACATTCTGTTATAAGGCAGTGGTGAGGTGATGGACAGAAAGCTGTGGTTAAAGATGGAAAGCTGTGGTTAGAGAGACGGAAAGCTGTGGTTAGAGAGATGGAAAGCTGTGGTTAGAGAGATGGAAAGCTGTGGTTAGAGAGATGGAAAGCTGTGGTTAGAGAGATGGAAAGCTGTGGTTAGATGGAAAGCTGTGGCTAGAGGGATGGAAAGCTGTGGTTAGAGAGATGGAAAGCTGTGGTTAAAGCGATTGACCGCCCTGGCTGATAGATGGGGAAAATTGTGCTCGCTTGATGGAAAGTGAAGCTTAATTGATGGAAAGCTGTGGTTAAAGACAGAGAGAGAATGGAAAAGCTGGGAACTGTCAACAGCTCAAGAAACGAATCAGGAATGTACAGAGGGAGAGAGGAGAGGATAAGAGCAAGGTGACACCAGGTGTCACGATCCATTACAGGTGGCATGGCGAAGACGTGAGTCTCAGCAGCACAGCTGTGGTGTTGAGAGTGACGAGGGGAGGGGTGGGTGTGTGTGTGTGGCGGTAGACCGTGTGTGTGTGTGTGGCGATAGACCGTGTGTGTGTGTGTGGCGATAGACCGTGTGTGTGTGTGTGTGTGGCGGTAGACCGTGGGTGTGTGTGCGTGTGTGTGTGTGTGGCGGTAGACCGTGTGTGTGTGTTGTGTGTGTGTGTGTGTGTGTGTGTGTGTGTGTGTGTGTGTGTGTGTGTGTGGCGGTAGACCGTGTGTGTGTGTGTGTGTGTGTGTGTGTGCTTGCATCTGAACAACTGTGTGGCGCTGTGTTTGCCTTAGTAAGCTCCTGTGTTGTTGTGGAGGGGGTAGAGTTGTCCTCCATGTTAATGAGACTCCTGTGTCGGGGAGTTGTTAACACTGAGCCCACCGCCTGTCTAATTACACTTCGTAAAGGACCCGTGTGGTGGTGGTGGTGAGGCAGTCGGTTGTGGCCCCGGTGGCGAGTGGCCTCTTGTTCGAGAGGCCGTCTACATCAGTGATGGCGGCTCGGATCTCCATCTCTCTCTCATACTCTCTCTCTCTCTCTCTCTCTCTCTCTCTCTCTCTCTCTCTCTCTCTCTCTCTCTCTCTCTCTCTCTCTCTCTCTCTCTCTCTCTCTCTCAACTTCTACTCAGTAGCCTCCCTATATTGTGAATGGTGTGGTCAGGAACGATTCTGCTTGCGCAGGTGAACGTACGTGTAAGGGAGGGAAACGGATTGGAGGATAGAGTTTGAGAGAACAGGAAGGGAGAGATAAACAAACGGATAGATATAGATGATTTAGAAATTAATTTAGAAATTCTGATGACCAGATGATGTAGATCTCCGCTTTCTTTAGCGCAATCAGATGTTTATGTTCTTTAGGTAGAATTGTTCCTTCTTGTCTGTGGCATCCCCGTGGCCATGGAGCAGTGTGGCATCAGGCCTCTTCTCGACCAGATTCTTCATATGGTCTTTCCCTCCACATATATACTTTTAAGTTCATTTCTTCCGGATCTCCGCTTCTCTCCGACCGTGGTGTCTGTGCAGTTCTAATCATATATTCTATAGTATTTCTGAGATGTATTTATGATCTTCCGGTGACCACAACACGCACGTACACACGCAAATACAGACACAAGTACATAAGTACAAAAACACACACATATGTGTACACACACTTTCAAGAGACCTGGGGGCTCCCATGAGCGCAGTAGAACCTCCCATACCATACTGCGCAGATAGGTGATTACACACACACACACACACACACACACACACACACACACACACACACGTATCATCATCTACAGACTTACCAACCTGAGTGTGAGCAATACTTTGTCAACATGGATTTAGAAACCTAAGCTCTGGTATTGACCTTCCAGAAGTGACCCTTTAAGAGTGACCTTCCAGCAATGACCTAAGCTCCCTCCTTCCTTCCTTCCTCCCCCACCTGCTCTTTTGCCTCCATCCCATCTCTTCCCTCCCTTCCTCTTCCATCCTAGTCTCCTCAGCGGCCCTCCCTCTCCCTCCGGCCCTAAGTGCCCCAACACCTGGTGAGGGCGTGACTCAAACGAGCGCTTGAGGGCCTTGGCGACGCAGCTGGGACCTGCCGCAGATGGTGCTCCAAGGGCCGCCACGAGGGGGCTATAACCTTCAGGGAGGGGAGAGTGGGTCTCCGGCCGACCCTGCCTCTCACTGGGTCTCCGGCCGACCCTGGAAGTGAGAGGCAAGTGACACCTCCCTCACCCCGCCGACTGAGGAGGGGGGGGGGAGGGATGACACGACGGGGGACGGAGAGGAGGTGGGGGGAGGTCTCTCCCTCCCCGTGTTCTCTCCTCCCCAAGGGACCACAGGACTCATGGTTTCTCCCCTTCTTCCCCCCCCCCTCCATTTCTCAGGCCTCTGTACCACAGGAGGTCCAGCAGTCTCTCGCCCTTGATCTCGCTTAACATGGGAGAACGAAAATTCTCTCCTCTCTCTCTCTCTCTCTCTCTCTCTCTCTCTCTCTCTCTCTCTCTCTCTCTCTCTCTCTCTCTCTCTCTCTCTCTCTCTCTCTCTCATCTCCCCCCCGCCCGAGAAATGTCCAGAAGAAGCTTTTTATTTCTTCGAATTAATTTCTCATCAGAAAAAAAAAAGAAAGATAGGGTTGGGGCCTGAGAAAGAGTTCTAGACTTAGATGAACAAGAGAGAGAGAGAGAGAGAGAGAGAGAGAGAGAGAGAGAGAGAGAGAGAGAGAGAGAGAGAGAGAGAGAGAGAGAGAGGCATTTAAATACTTTGGAGAAAAGTTTTAGAATTAGATTAGAAAGACGAGCTTTTCAATTATGGTGATACCAGCTCTGTTGTGTCTTGAAGAAAATGGAATATTTCTTTCTTGCTTGCTTTTGTTGTTCTTGTTTAGCTTCACTTTGAGAAGGGATGGTTATAATTTCATTTTTTTTTTTTATTTCTTTGGTTTTTCATCAGGATCTGAGCGTGAATGCATTCTGTGTACACTACGTGTGTATAGACTCCTGTCTGTCGGTGGAAAAATAATAGAATTACCTTTTAAGATTATTTTCAAATTATTTTATCAAAACTGGAATTACCTTTTCTCTGATGTGTGGTTCGTTATGTGCGTTTGAATTTATTCTTTTCTGCCTTGACGATTACTTCGCTGTTTTAAAGTTTATTTGTATGATTTTTTTTTGCTTTTCTCTCTCAAGAGTGAATGATTATATATATATATATATATATATATATATATATATATATATATATATATATATATATATATATATATATATATATCTTTTCTTTCTTTCACTACTATTCGCCATTTCCCGCATTAACGAGGTAGCGTAAAGAACAGAGGACTGGGCCTTTGAGGGAATATCCTCATCTGGCCCCCTTCTCTGTTCTTTCTTTTATATATATATATATATATATATATATATATATATATATATATATATATATATATATATATATATATATATATATATATATTCTTTGAGTTCACCATCTTTAATTGGGACTTAACATTTGCTTTTATTCTACCTCTCAAGGGCCTATTGTTCAGCAGTGTGGTGAGAAATTATACCGAGGCATATTACCCGTCTTGCTTGTATGCTGTGTCTCGCGTCTTTACACATATGACGATAAGGATAAGAGATGAGCACACCGCGTTTTGCTAGCACATAGAAAAGTCTCGAGATAGATAGGGACGGGTATAGACACGGTTAGAAAAGGGGGGGAGGGGATAGAAACTGAGAGCCAGGAAGCCCCACGCGTGTCTGGGGCGGAAGGATAAAGACAGCCAAGCGGGATAAAGGAATGGCACTTGACAGCCACCGAGGTGCTGTCTCTCACTATGCAGCCGTCACTAAACCTAGGTGGGGGGAGGCTAGTACCAGGAATATACTTTCCTGGTCAGTGGCTGACTACCAGAGAGAGAGAGAGTAGCGCCAACCGTAGTGAGGGTGGTGTGTGTGTGTGTGTGTGTGTGTATGTGTATGTTGTGTTTGTATGTGTGTGTGTGTGTGTGTGTGTGTGTGTGTGTGTGTGTGTTTGTATGTGTGTGTATGTGTGTGTGTGTGTGTGTGTGTGTGTGTGTGTTTGTATGTGTGTGTATGTGTGTTTGTGTATGTTTGTGTGTGTGTATGTGTGTTTGTGTATGTGTTTGTGTATGTGTGTGTGTGTGTGTATGTGTGTTTGTGTATGTGTGTGTGTGTGTGTGTGTGTGTGTGAGTGTGTGTGTGTGTGTGTGTGTGTGTGTGTGTGTGTGTGTGTGTGTGTGTGTGAATTAAATTCAATCCCACTTTGCTTTTTAAACACACAACGAGGCGAGTTTGCTTTCCAAGGTTCTCTGAGTCAGATAAGCTCCGTAACAAAATGGGATAATTTTGTTAGTATTATCAAGTGTCACTTCTGTGTGTTGCTCGTTGCACAAGAATATGTTTGGAACTGTTGATATATTTCAGGGTCTTTTCATATATATATATATATATATATATATATATATATATATATATATATATATATATATATATATATATATATATATATATTCGTATGAGTCTACGGGGAAATGAAACACGAAAAGTTCCCAAGTGCACTTTCGCGTCGTAGCTTCGTCTCTTCGATGTATATCAACTGACTGTTATATTTCTCTCTTGTGTCTCCACTGATGATGTGATTATTACACGAAAGTGCACTTGGGAACTTATCGTGTTTCATTTTCCCCGTGGACTCATAGGAATATCTTGATCACGCACGAAATTGTGATCCTTTCCAATATATATATATATATATATATATATATATATATATATATATATATATATATATATATATATATATATATATTATATACACACACAGACACACACGAGTGTAAGTTGGTAAATAAACGTTAATTCAGGAGAGCCAGGCGGTGTGTCGCCGACACGCTGAGTTTGCCCCCATAAGTTTGTGTAAATTATAACGGGGGAGAGAGAGAAAAAAAAAAATTGTTTTTATTGTTGCCGCGTATTTTGTCAGAGGGCAAGGAGTTTTTGCACACACACACACACACACACACACACACACACACACAACGCGTGAGTTGTAAGTTGAGGGAGGGAGGGAGGGGGAATTTCGTACAACAGTTCTGACTCCATGATTGCGCAAGCCATGTTCAATATAGTGTTCTTGTATAGACGTGTGTAAGGCTACACCATCTCTGACCAGACACCAAATGTATATACGACGTATTTTGCACACGTCGCTATGATGTGTATTTTGAACCTGCTTGAGCGGTGTGGGCGGAGGCTACCTTATCAATACATACGGGTTAACAGTTAATATCACTGTTAACTTTAGTTCATATTTAGGGAGAGTAGGTTTGATGGCACTGACTGAGTTGGAAGGTGCTTGAACTAGGTTTTTCCATCGGTCATCTTCCTCCGACGCGTTGCCAATGCGAAGCTCAGTTACGGTTTAATGTTAACCGTTGTCCGCTGGTCAGTAGTCGTTTTCGAATCACGCATCGATGATCCCCGCTCCACTTTCCCCAGTGGCCAGGAACTTGTGTTTGATCAATCAGTGCACGTCAGACAGAGAGACAGAGAGAAACAGACGGAGAGAGAGAGAGAGAGAGAGAGAGAGAGAGAGAGAGAGAGAGAGAGAGAGAGAGAGACTGACAGACACAGACAGACAGACGGAGCGAGAGAGCGTGCGCGTGTGTTATTTTTTTCCCCATTTGTTTCCGAGTTCGTCTTAAAAGCTCCTGCCGAAGTTGCCGGACGGACGAGGGGGAGGGTCACGTTCGCCGTTAATGTGTTGCTTACGAGCGAGCACCGCAGCTCGGTCCATCACACCGGCCTGCCTGCAGTAGCAGTTGTGAAATCACCACACACACACACACACACACACACACACACACACACAACACGGAGCGTCATTCTTGTGTCACTCACTGAACGTCTCGCGAAATGAGAGGCCCCAGCCCCCGTGCCCCAGCGGGACGCCACCGGCGGCAATCCTCTGTGCCCTTCTGCAGCCGTCACTTCATTAATCGTCCTCCTCCTCCTCCTCCTCCTCCTCCTCCTCCTGCTCCCTCACTCGTAACCCGATGGATGTATTAGACAATTACCGTGGTGGTGGTGGTGGAGGGGGGTGGGGATAACATCGTTACGACTTGCCAGTAGTCAGAAGGTCGACGGTGGGGACCAGTGACAAGTGGGAGAGCGACAGTTCTTCTCTTTATATTCATAAGGGGTTAGTGAACAACCCGACCTTGTCACAAGCGGGTGGCTGGTGTTCACTGCAAGACATGAGATGATTATCCGGTAATTAGATGCGTCCTTTGAATACGGGAAGCCGTGTATAAGAGTACAGCATTATTATCATTATCATTATTGTTATTGATATTATTATTATTATTATTATTGTTATTATTATTATTATTATTATTATTGTTATCGTTATAATTATTGTTATTGATACTATTACTACTACTATTATTATTATTATTATCTATTATTATTATTATTATTATTATTATTATTATTATTATTATTGTTATTATAATCATTATCAATATTGTTATTGATACTATTAATACTACTGTTATTATTATTATCATTATCAATATTGTTATTGACACTATTACTACTATTATTACTATTAGTAGTAGTAGTAGTATTATCATCATTATTAGTATTATTATTATTACTATTCCGTCTTTGTTTGCTTTGACTAGTGTTGTAGGTTGTGGGTGCGGTTTTTACCACCGTGCCATTTCCCAGTTCCCTCTGTAGTTTCTGTAGCGAACGTTGTTTTCATGAATAAATTTATGGTTTTGTCTGCAACTTTCACCACGGAGGTGATGGAGTGGGGGTGGCGTTGCTCGTGTGCCAGGCTCCTGAATACATTGCTTCCAGCCACATATTACCAGATATCTGCGTCTGGTTGGTTATCAAAACACGTCTTTGCTGCACCCTCTGACAATGATTAATAGAATTATTGTAATAATGATAGTAAAGATATATCTCTCAATAATAGTAAAAATGATGACATATGATAATGGTAATGATGATAATAGTAATGGTAATGATGATAAATGATAATGATATGATAATAATAGTAATAATGATAATGATAGTAACGATAATGGTTTTACGTGTTCGCCATTTCCCTCCCACTTTAGCGGGACAGTATGGGGAAACTGAGCCTTGGGGGGGGGGATCCTAACTTGGCTCCTCCTGCTCTTCCTGCTTTTACAATGATAATACAGGAGGGGAGGATATCCAGTCCACCTCGCTCCCACCCTTCTCATAAACCTTCCTAGACGAGCAGGAGGAACAGTGTTCTTTCTCCCTTATCCCTCGGGGATAGATTGATAAGAATAAGGATGATAATGACGGTTATAATGATAGGTTATTCATCATTCCATCGCGGTATGTCAGTGTACTGGGTACCTAACGAAGGTTACGATATATATATATATATATATATATATATATATATATATATATATATATATATATATGTATATATGTATGTATATACGGGGAAAATGAAACACGATAAGTTCCCAAGTGCACTTTCGTGTAATAATCACATCATCAGTGGAGACACAAGAGAGAAATATAAGTCAGTTGATATACATCGAAGAGACGATATATATATATATATATATATATATATATATATATATATATATATATATATATATATATATATATATATATATATGTATGTATATATATATATCGCGAATGGTATGGCTTCGATTAGGGGATTCAGTTTCCCGTGCTCTCACAACTAACATAGAAAAGTTGATGATTATGACAATGCAATTAATTAGCGCTTCCCCTCAGGTGGGTATCCCACGATAACCAAAACAATGCCACAGTTTGGCCAAGAAGGAATGACGTCATACACAACTTTCATTCCGTAGTATCGACACCAGAGGGCCCGCAGGGGGTGTTAAGCGCTGACTTGGCGGGGCGCCGGATCTAATTATGTCACTCTCAATTACACTTAGGTCGTAATTAACTTTGTCTATTACAATCAAGGCGGTTAATTAATATAGTGAAGGAGAACGGAGCGAGATCTTCCTGGAGCGTTGGGTGGGGAGTGGAGGGCTGGCTGCCTCACTGTGTGTGTTTGTGTGTCTGTCTGTCTGTCTGTGAGTGCGTGCGTGCGTATGCGCCTGAAATTAACTATGTGTAATTACCTATTTATACTATAAGGTGAGGGTAGGGGGAGAGAGTTGTCCACTCCTGGGGCTGGCTTTGTGACAGACAGACTCTCTCGTAGTGTTCTTATTATCCTCCAATTTTCCCCCCTCTCGTTTCTTTTACGAACAGAAACTGCACAGGTCGTGTCCATATATCCTCTCTTTCTGTGTGTGAGTCTTTTTTACTCGCGTTCCTTCCATCTACACCACACTGTACCTCAGCAGTGTGGTCTCCCAGCTAAAGAACCATTATGGTTCACGTCTGTGTCGGTCCACTTGCTTCACTGATCCACCTTACGTTCGCCGTGTCATTCACTGTGATACCAAGCCCTTCCGTGTTAACTCGGGTCACCTTGGATGATCCCGGTCACCTGTAACATGTCCCTATTTTTGCCAGGGATCATTGATCGTGTAGACTCTGTCGTTGTGTAACACTTGCATCTACTGGGACAATACGTGTCCCTGATTGTTGTGGTTGTAGCAGTACAATTATTGTCTCTACAGCTTCACTTGATCCCAGTGTCCCTCTGTTTCAGTGTCCCCGGATCCCTACAGCTTCACTAGATCCCAGTGTTCCTCTGTTTCAGTGTCCCCGGATCTTTTATCACAACATTCGTCGTTATTCTGTGGTTCTGTTGGACGGCCCCAGGAACTCTTCCTCCCCGTCCACTATGACTGACAGTCTCTGTCTGATGTTATGGGCGGTGCCTGCTGGTGGACCCGCCCTCTTGGGACGTCCAGTAAACACCCCTCTGACCCTTCTCCATTTTTCTTTTCAGAAATCACCTTTAATTTCCCCCCCCCCCCTCCTTTTTTCCCCTTTAGTTGTATTTTTGTACTGAATCCCCCTGATTTTCGGTTTGTCTGTGTGTAAGCTCTCTCTCTCTCTCTCTCTCTCTCTCTCTCTCTCTCTCTCTCTCTCTCTCTCTCTCTCTCTCTCTCTCTCTCTGAGCAAGTCATCAGGTGTGAGAAAGTGCCCGTGGAGGAGGCCGATTCAGAGGAGTGGGTGGGTTGGTTGGGCACACACAAGCCCGCCTCCCAAGACGTCCGGCTCAGGAGGAGGAAGGAGGAGGAGGAGGAGGAGGAGGAGATCCAGCCCCACCTGGCCTGGTGGAGTGGGTGACTCCAGCACGAGACGCCACCAACACTCTCTCTCTCTCTCTCTCTCTCTCTCTCTCTCTCTCTCTCTCTCTCTCTCTCTCTCTCTCTCTCTCTCTCTCTCTCTCTCTCTCTCTCTCTCGTGTCCAGGAAATACTTCCTAGGGAAAACAAGGAGATATCGGCTCCACCCACAGCCACTGCTTATGATGATGGCACGGTTACCAGCGCCCCGCCCACAACTGCTGAACAAACAAACAGCGACAAAAACTCCCTTTTTCCCTCCCACCCCTTCCTCCTCCTCCTCCTCCTCCTCCTCCTCCTCCTCCTCCTCCTCCTCCTCCTCCTCCTCCTCCTTCCTCTCCTCCCCCACACCCCAACCCTTTAAGAAGACTATGTATGATAAGGTATCACTCCTCCCCTCCCTTCCCCTTACCCTCCACTAGCCCCTCAGTACACGCCCACCTTCAATTCAGTTCGACTAATATGATTTTACCCTCTTCCTTCCCTCCCCTCCTCTCCCCTCACCTCACCTCTCCTCCCCTCACCTCCCCTTCTCTCATACTCCCTGTCCTTGGAGGAGAGGGGAGGGGGGTTGGGCTGCCACTTGAACCCCAGGCAGTTCGTACGGTCTTCCTCCCCTCCCCCCTCCCCTCCCCCCCTTCCCCCTCCCACCCCTCCCCCCGGGCAGTAGAGACTGGAGGAGGAGGAGGGAGAACCAGTTAAACCCTCGTGGGGTTTATTGGTTCACGAGTGGGTTTCGAAGCCAGGGCCTCGCTGCCGTATAATAGTGTGTGTGTGTGTGCCTGTGCCTTGCGGCCAGGGGTAAGGGGGGGGGGGGGGATGGAATGGTCGACTCTCGTTTTTAGCGAGTGACGCTTAATCTCGTTTAACGAAAAGGTTTTCTGTCCGGTTTAGCGAGTTAGTGGTTTTATCTCGGTTTGATAAGAGTGTTCATCTTCGTCTGGGAACAGGTCTAGTATCCATATGTGAGGAATGTATGCTATGGTTTAACGAGTTGGTTTAGTATCCATATGTGAGGAATGTATGCTGTGGTTTAACGAGTTGGTTTAGTATCCATATGTGAGGAATGTATGCTGTGGTTTAACGAGTTGGTTTAGTATCCATATGTGAGGAATGTATGCTGTGGTTTAACGAGTTGGTTTAGTATCCATATGTGAGGAATGTATGCTGTGGTTTAACGAGTTGGTTTAACTTGGCTTGACGAGTAGGTATGATCTCAGACCGAGGGTCTGATTTGTGCTCCTTTTGGCAAGTGATTTTGATCTCAGTTTTGGCGATTAATCTCGTATAGCAATCAAGTTTAATCCTGTTTAACGAGTAAGTGCCGTAGTTTGACATTTAGGTTTGAATCACCCCTTTTCATGGCAAGTTTTGACAAGACGCAAGTTTTTTTTGTTCCTCTTCCTCATGGGTCCAAAAATTTTGCCCCCTGTTCTAGTGACGTGGGGAAGGGGGATATATGCCATGCTGGTGGGGGGGGTGTGAGTGAGGGAGGCGGCGATCTCTGCAGATGCAGTTGGCTTCATTAAAGATGATCTAATGCCATTGTTCTGGGGGGAGGAGGGGGGGGCGCCGGTCTCCTGCGGCTGTCCTGTTTGGCCATGTGCCCGACCGACGCTGACTTACAACATGTGGAAAAAGAAAAAAAAGATTCTCTCTCTCTCTCTCTCTCTCTCTCTCTCTCTCTCTCTCTCTCTCTCTCTCTCTCTCTCTCTCTCTCTCTCACTCCGGAGCAAGCGCTTCCAACTTGCCGTTTTCTTTCCCCTCCCCTCCCCCTTCTCTCTCTCTCTCTCTCTCTCTCTCTCTCTCTCTCTCTCTCTCTCTCTCTCTCTCTCTCTATCTATCTCTCTCTCTCTCTCTCTCTCTCTCTCTC
Source organism: Panulirus ornatus (assembly GCF_036320965.1). Classification (NCBI taxonomy): domain Eukaryota; kingdom Metazoa; phylum Arthropoda; class Malacostraca; order Decapoda; family Palinuridae; genus Panulirus; species Panulirus ornatus. The sequence continues at coordinate 23,860,043 of NC_092225.1, read as the reverse complement.
TGTCTGGTGTCTCCCATCTCACTGGGAGCTGCCCGAGGGTGGTTTCCGTGCGGTCGAAAGTTTCAAGTGTTGCGTGTGACAGTCTAGTGGGTGACGTGGGGTGGGTCGGGTGGTGGTTGGTGGTCAACATTATCATCACCGCCAGCCTGGCCCTCGTCATCAGGTGCCTCCCTCACTCCCTCACTGACTGACGTAGTGGAGGGTTAGGACTGATCGGACGACCCCCCAGCCACGTGATTCGACCCATACCCTCACACACACCCCAATCCCCCCCCCCTCACACATCCTCACCCTCACCCACACCCTCACCCTCACACATCCTCACCCACACCCTCACCCACACCCTCACACATCCTCACACACACCCTCACCTACACCCTCACACACACACACCCTCACACATCCTCACCCTCACTCACACTCTCACCCACACCCTCACACACACCCCAATCCCCCCCTCACACATCCTCACCCTCACCCTCACCCACACCCTCACCCTCACCCACACCCTCACACACACCCACACCCACACCGTCACACATCCTCACACACACTCACACCCTCACCAACACCCTTACACACACCCCTCACACATCCTCACTCTCACCCTCACCCACACACCCTCACACCCCAGTAACGTTTCCCTAGGCTGGGCTGGGTTAGGTCAGGCTAGGGTGGGGACCTAACCTAATGTAACCCAACCCAACCCAGCCTAGCCATGCCTGACCTCACCTAACCCAACCCAGCCTAGCTTAACCTAACTTAATCTAATGTAATCTAATCTAATCTAACGCAACTCAACCCAGTCTAGCCAAGCCTAGCCTAGCTCAGTGTAACCCAACGCAGCCTAGCTTAACCAAACTTAATCCAATCTAATCTAATCTAACCCAGCTCAGCCCAGCTTAGCCTAGCCTAGACTAATGATACCCAGCTCAGCCTAACCTAACCCAGCCTAGCATATCATAGCGCTTTCTTTTCTCCTGCCATAACCTGCACGCGTTACCATACTGATGACCAGACTTTTCTGGAGCGCTGCCTTCAGACACCGTTAGCCATGGATCCCAGGCTGGGTCAGAGGTCAATCCCAAGCAGGGTCAGAGGTCAATCCCAAGCAGGGTCAGAGGTCAATCCTAAGCAAGGTCAGAGGTCAATCCCAGCAGGGTCAGAGGTCAGTCCTAAGCAGGGTCAGAGGTCAATCCCAAGCAGGGTCAGAGGTCAATCTCAGCAGGGTCAGAGGTCAATCCCAAGCAGGGTCAGAGGTCAATCCCAAGCAGGGTCAGAGGTCAAGCGTTGCTTGTGTCTTTCCCCTCGTTCTGTTACTGGAAAAGAGGCTGTATATTTGTTTGTTTGTGTTTGTTTTTCTTTTTATGCCCAGTGAAAAGAACAGGTTTTATGGCGTTGTTTACTTTTGTCTTGGGTTAGAAGAATGGTTGATGTCAGGCGCGTGGTGTGTTTTTATTGGTGAGAGAGAGAGAGAGAGAGAGAGAGAGAGAGAGAGAGAGAGAGAGAGAGAGAGAGAGAGAGAGAGAGAGACGGGAAACTACTTTCACGGACAGGCTTTGTGATCAAGGGTCGTACCTTCGTGTTTGGGGTGTCGTACCGTCGTGTTCAAGGGTCGCACCGTCGTGTTCAAGGGCCGTACCGTCGTGTTCAAGGGTCGCACCGTCGTGTTCAAGGGCCGTACCGTCGTGTTCAAGGGCCATACCGTCGTGTTCAAGGGTCGTACTTTCGTGTTCAAGAGTCGTACCATCATATCCTAGGGTCGTACCGTCGTGCTGGGGATGTTTGTATTGGAAATTAAGAAACTTCACTCCTGCATACATCATACCCATCCCCCCCCCCTTCCCTCCCTCTTCCCTGCCCACAGGGAAACCCAGATGTTCATCCTCCCCTCTGGGCTGGTCGAAAAATGAGTACCTGGCTTAGGCTGGTGTGTGTGTGTGTGTGTCTTAACCTTGTATGTATGTATCATGTCTTAACTCTTAAGCACACACACACACACACACACACACACACACACACACACACACACACACACACACACACACACACACTCACGGCCACCTTTCACACATCAGAGCGTACAACAAGGGCGAGTGACGAACCCACAACAGAAATTCATCGTAAAAATTCCGGTCGTGTTTTGCAGGAAGTTTGTGTGTGTGTGTGTGTGTGTGTGTGTGTGTGTTCGATACATATTGGCGGCCATACTTAGAAAACTTTCTCGCTGTTCTTAGATATATTTCTTTTTCCTTCACCCTCCCGAACCTTTTTAACACACAAAGACACCAAAGCTCAACAGAAGCCTTGTGTCCCCAATGTCTAATTCTGCGTACCTTCCATAATGCTCTCTCTCTCTCTCTCTCTCTCTCTCTCTCTCTCTCTCTCTCTCTCTCTCTCTCTCTCTCTCTCTCTCTCTCTCTCTCTCTCTGCAGAGAGGCAGTGCGCAAAAAAACTCTTCCGCATATCAACGGGGATCGCTTGAAACTACACAGAGGATACAAAAAAAAAAAAAAGAATAAAGATAATACAGGAAAAAAAAGGGGGGAGGAAATCTGAGACTCAGGGAAAGTTTGAACGAGAGAGGAAAGAGTTGGCTGTAAGGGGGGGACGGTGTCCACACCATCCCCCTACACCCACGTCCACCACCCACACGTTACCAAACAACAAGGTTCATTACCCTCTACTGTACCTCCTCCAGATGCCACACTTACCAAAACCCTTCCTCCATTTCCTGTTGCATATATATATATATATATATATATATATATATATATATATATATATATATATATATATATATATATATATATATATATTATTATTATTATTATTATTATTATTATTATTATTATTATTATTATTATTATTATTATTATTTTGCTTTGAAATGAAACACGATAAGTTCCCAAGTGCACTTTCGTGTAATAATCACATCATCAGGGGAGATACAAGAAAGAAATATAACAGTCAGTTGATATACAACGAAGAGACGTAGCTGGATAGATAGATGTATTAGTGTGTGTGTGTGTTATTTGACATGGCGCAGGCAACTGAGCGCCTTGATCAAGGCCGTCTGATTAGCGCTATCACTACATAACGCCTTATCCCTTAAGGCGTTACCCTACCAGTCCTTAGGGGGGAGGATGTACGGCTGGGTCGACTGTGAACCGACCGTCGCGCGACCAGAATTCGAACGTATGTCTCTCTCTCTCTCTCTCTCTCTCTCTCTCTCTCTCTCTCTCTCTCTCTCTCTCTCTCTCTCTCTCTCTCTCTCTCTTCCCGGGCAGGGCGCATTAATCTGGCAATAATCTGTGATGGTGGCGGGTCGTGGCGTGTGAAATACGGGTCCCCGGCCAGTTATCCACGTCTGGTCATTGGAACATTTACTTCACTGGGCCGGTGATGATGAAGAGGACACACGCACCGCGCACCCCGCCCACTCCCGCCCAGATACCCCTCCTCTTTCCACCCTTACCTCCCTTCTTCTCCCCCCTTTTGCTGGACAATGGTCGAAGTCTTCTCGAACATTCGGCTCTTATGAAGACGTTCGAAGTCTTTCTCGAACCATTGGACGCTGGAGGCGTTCGAGGCTTTTTCTAGATCCGCCTGCGCCGAAGGCGCTCGAAGCTTCATTATCGAAAACCTTACACGTCGGAAACCCTCCAGTCTCCCTGGAACCTTCCACGTCGGAAACCCTCCAGTCTCCCTGGAACCTTCCACGCTGGAAACCCTCCAGTCTCCCTGGAACCTTCCACGCTGGAAACCCTCCAGTCTCCCTGGAACCTTCCACGCTGGAAACCCTCCAGTCTCTCTGGAACCTTCCACGCTGGAAACCCTCCAGTCTCTCTGGAACCTTCCACGCTGGAAACCCTCCAGTCTCCCTGGAACCTTCCACGTCGGAAACCCTCCAGTCTCCCTGGAACCTTCCACGTCGGAAACCCTCCAGTCTCCCTGGAACCTTCCACGTCGGAAACCCTCCAGTCTCCCTGGAACCTTCCACGTCGGAAACCCTCCAGTCTCCCTGGAACCTTCCACGTCGGAAACCCTCCAGTCTCTCTGGAACCTTCCACGCTGGAAACCCTCCAGTCTCCCTGGAACCTTCCACGCTGGAAACCCTCCAGTCTCTCTGGAACCTTCCACACCGGAAACCCTCCAGTCTCTCTGGAACCTTCCACGTCGGAAACCCTCCAGTCTCCCTGGAACCTTCCACGTCGGAAACCCTCCAGTCTCCCTGGAACCTTCCACGCCGGGAACCTTCCAATCTCTCTGGAACGTTCCATACCGGGGAGGTGTTAGGGGGGGAGGCGACGTAATCTCACCTTGCCGGACACCATCTGAGTTACGTCTCGTGAGTTTCTTTTTTTTTTCTTTCTTTTTTTGATATGAGAGTTACCGGCGACGCCGCCTTTTGGTTGGTGCGGCTGGCGATGGCGAGGAGGTTGAGCTATGCCTTCCCAATATCATCGGCGCCCTGTGTAATGGTGCAGAGCTGAGAGAGAGAGAGAGAGAGAGAGAGAGAGAGAGAGAGAGAGAGAGAGAGAGAGAGAGAGAGAGAGATTGTTGTCCAGTGATTGGTGAAGCGAGCGGCGGGCGGTTTATAGGCCGCGTGTCTGTGTGTGTGTGTGTGTCTTGTAACGCTCGCTTTTAAGAAATCCACAATATATATATATATATTTAGGTGTGCCACCAAAAAGTTAGAAGTTTATGTCAAGGGGAAAAAAAGAAAAATAATGCAGAAAAAGAAAAAAAAAGAAAAAGTCGGAGGATTAGAAGCTGGGCAGTGGGGTAGCGGGAATAGTAGTGTGGTGGTGGTGAGGTCAGAGAGAGTGTTGGAGGAAGGAGGGAGAGTATGTTGGGTGTGGGGAAAGGTGTAGAAAACGGCACCAACGCGGTCATCTGAGACAGTCAGTAGTGGGGCAAAGATGTCCTCCGCACACACACACACACACACACACACACACACACACACACACACACACACAGGCCAGGGAGTAAGTCTTAACACGATAAGACAGGAGGAAGGAAGAAGCTATGAGCGAGACAGTATGGACAGGACAGGCGGGAGGTGACCCGGGACTTCCACCTAAAGTCATCAAGGATAAAAGTGTCCACAGAGAAGCAGCTACAATCAGGCTGTGGGACTCGGAGGGAAGGAGGTGTACATAATGACTAAAGGATATGTCACGAAATGAAGGACTAATTCCTTCTTCTCTTCTTTTTATCAGTGGATAAATACCGTAGCTCAACGCCAGTGAAGCTGATCGGGCAGGAGGTCTCAGAAGGCGTTGCAGCATCATGAGGAGACGTGAAGAGAATAGTCAGAGCGCCCTCACCCGTTCATCCATCATGCTCCTGAAGAAATCTCCTCCGAGGTGTGCGTAGCTGCGCTCGACGAACTTCGTGAGAGAACGTTGCTCGAGGTGTGCCTAGAGGGAGGGAGGGAGGTGCAGGGTGCCTAGTGGATGGACCACGGCCGACGTCGTACCTGTTGTATGTAAGGGTGGAGACCAGAAGGAGGTGTAGCGCTGTCCGTACGGATCGGTCCGCCTGACGAGTGTAGTCTGTGTGAGGTACTGGAGAAGATAATCAGAAGGAAAATGGATGACTCACTGCCAAGGAGAAGCTACCTGATGGAAGGACAAGGCGGTTTTAGGGAAAGGAGGTCGAGAGCGAGACATCTCGTGGATTTCTACTGGAAAGTGAGCTCTGTTTTTTTAGAGAAGTGGCTAGAGAAGATTGGATGGACTACCAGAAAGCATGTGACACCGCGCTGTGTAGGAAGGAACACCGGACGGATTTCAAGGTCGCTATCTCGAGATGATTAGAGGTCACCAGTGGCGTGCCGCAGGGGTCTTACCTGGCACCGGTGCCTTTCATGATCTGTGTAGATGACCAGCCACGAGGATAAGACTCCTTCCTGAACAGTGGGAGGCTAGTGAAGGAGACAGACTGTTTGCTGGCCATCGTCAGTATAGCAGTGAAGTGTAGGGATGAGGAAATGTTCAGCAAACTGTGTACATCTCACCCGAGGCCAGGCCTAGCATGTGTCTCACTCAAGTTTCGTCGCTGCATTGGCAGAGGAGGAAAATCTGATAAAGAAGGTCCAGAGGAGGGTGACAATGATGGCACTGGCATAAGAAAAAAAAGTTAAGAGGCCTTACATTTGTCCGCCGTGGAAGAGAGAAGAGTGAGGGGTGACTTCATCATAACCTTTGTTTTTAAATCATCTAGATGTATTATAAGATGCTGGGATAAACCAACCAGTGGCCTTATGATAAAAGAGAAACTTACTTGCAATGATGTACAGTAGTACTTTTATAACATGAGCTTGGTAGAATAAATTAAATGAAGAGGCAATAAATACAGACATAATACAGAGGTTCAAATAGTCATATGATGGTAGCTAATGTTCAAGAGATGGTGCGCCACGAGTGTAGAACTTCCTCCCCCTTACAGCACGAGTAGATGATGACACATGGACGATTATTTCAGTATACTCATACTTGTCTACCCACGAAAAGTCCATCTCTTATATACCTTCACGTACGCTTCTGGTGGCTTCCTTTCCAGTTCCCGTGCCGTTTCACTGCGTCCCTCTGCCTTACACAGTTGTCATGCCTTTTCAGTCCATCTTCCCGTCTCTCTTCACCTACCCACTCGCATCCGTCTCCTCCAACCATTTCCGAATTGCCTTTTCTTTCAGTCGAGCTTCCACCGACCCTTTTCTATGTCCTGTTTACCCCCCTAACCCGCCCCCCCCCTCTTTTTTTTTAACCTCCAACCACCTCCAGCCTCCGCCGCCCCCCCACTCTTGGCCATTTCTTGGGAACCTTCTTAACCCCCCACCCCCCCTTTTCCGCCCCTCTCTGGGACCCTCTTACCCACTTTCTTTCCGCTCCATAAACCTCTTTCCCCTTTTTTCCCCTCCGTCCTCCCCCCCTCCCCTCTCTCTCTCTCTCCTGGTGTGATATAGTAAGGTTCCCACAAGCACCTGTCCCTTCTATTCTAATTCATTGTTGTTTGGTGCTCTCTCTCTCTCTCTCTCTCTCTCTCTCTCTCTCTCTCTCTCTCTCTCTCTCTCTCTCTCTCTCTCTCCTTATTTTTTTTTTATATAAGCACATAAACACGACACACGCCCACAGACATACTCGTGTACGGTTTTCGGTATCACACACGGGCAGAAATGTAAGACACACACACACACACACACACACACACACACACACACACACCTCATTTTCTTCCTTCAACCTTCTTTATCTTCCATCTACCACGGGCCTACGTCATTCTGCCATCATCATCATCACCAACCTCCTATTCTGATCCAGCTCAGCTTTTTAGCCTCAGCACCCACTTATTTCAGCTTGAGGGGGGACATCAGCTTACCGTAAATAAGCTTTGGGGGAAGTTATTATTAGGCGTAAAAAAAATATATATATATATAAATATCGTACACCTAGGCAACGCTGGTGAGAACCCCCGTTTTCTGTCACTCAGGGAAAGTAATATTATATTTTCTTTATCGAAAGATTTTGGTCAGTATTATTTTTTTCTTTTTTCGTTGATAATCTTAGATGATTAAGACCATTTTACCAGAATTTCGTTCAGTAATGAACCTAATTGGGGGTCGGCGTCCAAATCCCTTCGTTGAAATACCTTAAAATTTAGGGAACGACCTTAAGGTATCCCTTAACCACGACGACACGACCCTTGAGCACTGTGGTACGACCCTTGGGCATGATGCCCTTAGCCCTGTAACCCGACCCTTGGAGAGTCATGTTATAAACCGTCGCACCCGCGGGGTGTCGTGACGTAACGTCGTGCATCTCCAAGGCCGTTCCGTCGTGCTCAGGGGTCGTTCCAAGGTCATATTTATTTATTAACCTTTCATGTGTCCTTCCTCTTCCACATCCACTTCGTCATTGAGCGAAATTACCAGCTGTTGATTTGGTGAAGACTGCCTGGTGAACAGGAGAATCATACCCCATTATGTATTTATAATGTGTGAATTATATACATGTGTATATATGTATGTGTGTATATATATGTATACGTTGAGGTGTATAGGTATGTATATGTGCGCGTGTGGACGTGTATGTATATACATGTGTATGTGGGTGGGTTGGGCCATGCTTTCGTCTGTTTCCTTGCGCTACCTCGCTAACGCGGGAGACAGCGACAGAGTATAATAAAGAAAAGAAATAACATATATATATATATATATATATATATATATATATATATATATATATATATATATATATATATATTTTTTTTTTTTTTTTTTTTTTTTCAAACTATTCGCCATTTCCCGCGTTAGCGAGGTAGCGTTAAGAACAGACAGGTGGGCCATTGAGGGAATATCCTCACCTGGCCTCGTTATCTGTTCCTTCTTTTGGAAAATTAAAAAAATTGAGAGGGGAGGATTTCCAGCCCCCCGCTCCCTTCCCTTTTAGTCGCCTTCTACGACACGCAGGGAATACGTGGGAAGTATTCTTTCTCCCCTATCCCCAGGGATAATATATATATATATATATCACCAGATGCTCACTTAGAGGCGTTGCTATGGCGTCAGGCATGGCGTCTGACGTCATATGAATAACGTAAGGTATGTTGTTATTCGCCCGGGGCACGCTGTGTCAGCTGTCGGTATTCCCGGGAAAAATATCAGCTGGTATTTTGTATTTTTTTTTTTTTGGCGGGAAATGACAACACAACGTAACACACACACACACACACACACACACACACACACACACATTATATATATATATATATATATATATATATATATATATATATATATATATATATATATATATATATATATATATATATGTATGTATGTATATATAGTTTATATTTATAGTTTATATGAAAACAATTTCATGGAGTAGCGTAAACGTGAATGATTGTTATATACACAGCATTTCCATTACTTGATTGTAATATGTGAGGATTTTCCTCCCCTCTACTCTTACCTCACTCCACTTGATAACAGCCGGCAGTAAAGTGCCATGCCACGGACCGAGTGAAGCAGTCTTCCATGCACGTTCCTACGGCTCTTACAGTAAGACATTATAATGGGATTATGATACATAACGGCAAGCGAGGATTTACACAACACACGTGGGTGGGAAAGTTACATGGAAAAGAAAAAGAAAAAAAGGAAAGAACCTCGTATTTGTACGCCAGAATAGTTTTCCTTCGTTGTCTATATAACGAATCTTTAAGTCTTCGTTGTATCCGAGTCTTCGTACGTTCTCTGGTGAGGGGAGGTTATCTGGTCCGGTTTGCTTCGCTATTGCCAGGCATGTGTGTGTCTGTGCGTGTGTCTGTGTGTGTGTGTGTGTCTGTGCGTGTGTCTATGTCTGTGCGTGTGCCTGTGTCTGCGTGTGTCTGTGTCTGTAGTTTGTGTGTGTATATACACGCGCGAGTTTTGATTATTGTAGGTACAAGTGTGTGGTCGTGTTCCATACCAAGTGTCCACAATCTTTGACCCCGTGGACAGATTGGCGTGGCAACTCGCGAAATTAATTAATTTGCCTTTCCAAGTTTTATTTTTTCTATTAAGCTGATTTACATTTACGTAAACAAGGAAAGAAAAAGAAAGAAAAAAAATTGGATGCTTTCTGCACCTTCTCTCTCCAGCTTAAGCTGAAAGACAGCATTCCATTTAAACTTCCCAGTGCGTAAGGGGCTGCTTTCATGCTTATTTTACAAGTATTTACATAAATCTTCCGTTAAGTAAATTTTGAAGATTTTAGGGATGATTTCTTCAGTACGTAGCATGCATGAGAGAGAGAGAGAGAGAGAGAGAGAGAGAGAGAGAGAGAGAGAGAGAGAGAGAGAGAGAGAGAGACAGACAGACAGACAGACAGAGACAAACAGACAGACAAAGAGAGAGACACAGAGAGAAATGTCCCCTTCTTATTTTGTGAAAGAATTATTATTATTATTATTGTTATTATTATTATTGTTTTTACCATTATTATTATTATTATTATTATTATTATTATTATTATTATTATTATTATTATTATTATTATTATTATTGTTATCATTATTATTATTATTATTATTATTATTATTATTATTATTATTATTATTATTTCATTATTATTGATAATATTATTATTGTCATTATTATTATCTTAATATTATCATTATCATTATCATATTATTATCCTAATCTTTTGTGTCTCTTTTATTCCTATATTTTTCCTGCTTCTTTCTCCTCCTTTTCTCCGTTTTCTTCATATATATATCTGATGTTTCCTTCTTGATAAATCTCTCCTGATTCTTATCTCTGCCTCTCTCTCTCGCCTTCTCCGGGCTCCTTCCTCGGAGGTAAATCTCTCTCTCTCTCTCTCTCTCTCTCTCTCTCTCTCTCTCTCTCTCTCTCTCTCTCTCTCTCTCTCTCTCTCTCTCGTGGTATGTAAGAAGAGAGAGAGAGAGAGAGAGAGAGAGAGAGAGAGAGAGAGAGAGAGAGAGAGAGAGAGAGAGCAGCGGGGTGTGAGATTCGGGGCGACGCCCCTCACCACGGGTGTCATGGGAGGTTGTCATCACTCCTCCCCAGCAGGAGGAACAGGTGCTGCCCAGGCGAGGGCCTGGCCAGGCGTGGCCTGAGGGGCCGGGGCGGGGCATGGGGGAGGCCGCGGGCGTGGTGGTACGTACGGAGGCAAAACACAGCAGAGTTAGGGCGGCGGGCGGGCTGGCGCGCGTTCTTGGGAGAGGGAGTTGGGAGTAGGACCTTGATGCACCTCGGGAGATGGGCCTCGGAGTAGGACCTCGAAGGACTTTGGTGGATGGGTGGTACCTCAGGAGCTTATAGGAAGAACATGGGAGGGTAAGGATCTACATCGTCAGGAGGAGGAAGAGGAGGAGGAGCAGCTCCTCGAGCAGGAGCTCGGGATCGTGGGGAGGGCTTTCGAGTAGGACCTCGAGATGGTTGGTGGTGGTGAGGGACCTCGGGATCGTGGGGAGGGCTTTAGAGTAGGACCTCGAGATGGTTGGTGGTGGTGAGGGACCTCGGGATCGTGGGGAGGGCTTTGGAGTAGGACCTCGAGATGGTTGGTGGTGGTGAGGGACCTCGGGATCGTGGGGAGGGCTTTGGAGTAGGACCTCGAGATGGTTGGTGGTGAGGGAAGGAAGGACTGAAGGACGCCTTGATAGGATTACAAGGATGACCAGTGACCTGGGAGGCTGAGGACGAGGGGGTCAACACTGGAAGGCAAGGGGCTCTCTACCTCCGGGGATCCACCTGGGGCTGTTGGTGGTGGGTAAGTCGTTGTTGGACGAGGCGTTCTGCCACTGGGGGAGGGCAAAGGGGGTTGAAGGACGATAGATCCCAACACACACTGCTGAAATGTAGGTCAGACGAGGTCAGGTGCACCCCTCAGTGACGCCCGTAACACAGGGGTGATGATGATGTCAGGTAACATAGTGACGCCCGTAACACAGGGGTGATGATGTCAGGTAACATAGTGACGCCCGTAACACAGGGGTGATGATGTCAGGTAACATGGTGACGCCCGTAACACAGGGGTGATGATGATGTCGGGTAACATAGTGACGCCCGTAACACAGGGGTGATGATGTCAGGTAACATAGTGACGCCCGTAACACAGGGGTGATGATGTCAGGTAACATAGTGACGCCCGTAACAGGATGGTGATCGGGTGCCTCTCAGTGACGCCTGTAACGCAGGGTGGTGACGTCCGTAACACACAAGAGGGTGGGAGGCGGGGGGGGATGGGTTATACCAGGCAGCTGGGCAGTGACGTCTGCAAAACCTGTATGTCAGTGATGACGTAAGCGCCCCGCGTCAGTGACGTCATTCACGCGATCAGGTCTTCACGTCGAGGGAGATGGAGGGAGGGAGGAGGGGTGGTAGAGACTGACCATGAACCACATGAATCCCTCCCTCCCCTCCCTCCCTCCCTCCCTCCCTCCCTCCCTCCCTCCCTCCCTCCCTCCAGTCAGTCTTTCCCACGTTTAAATCCCCCCTCTCCCTCCTTCCCTCCCTTCTCTCCCCCTCCATTATGGAGGATTTTTTTCCCTTGAGTCCTTCCCCCCCCTCCCTCCATCCCTCCCTCCCCCTCTCTTCCCCTGCGTGGAGGAAGAAATCCTCGTCTCTCCTCCAAAGAATACGAAGGAAAGGAAGAAAAAAAAGATGATGATAATGATAATAATAATAATGAAGGAATCCCGATGGAATATCGCTGTTGCGAGACCCTGGGCGGGGGGCGGCGCCCCTCCCCCATCCCCCTCCACCCCCCTCCTCCCCCTCCTCCCTCTCCTCTCCCCTCATCCCCCCTCCTCCCTCTCCTCTCCCCTCATCCCCCTTCATCCATCATGGCGGTATTGGTCACCGGCGATGCACGGTGTAACTTTAAGCGGAGTGCAATTGACTCTTCTCCAAAAAAAAGAAAAAAAAAATAATATTTTATACCGTCATCACTCCTCCTCGCGCGTCCGCTGCCACATATTCAAAAATGGTTTAACTCCCCGACCGATAGATTGTTGGGGAGGGAGGTTACGTGTGTGTGTGTGTGTCACTCTCTCTCTCTCTCTCTCTCTCTCTCTCTCTCTCTCTCTCTCTCTCTCTCTCTCTCTCTCTCTCTCTCCATCACACACACACCCTCACCTCTCTCTCTCTCTCTCTCTCTCTCTCTCTCTCTCTCTCCCCATCACACACACACCCTCACCTCTCTCTCTCTCGTGCTGATCGAGGCGGGGGTGGGGGGGCTGCTCTTGAGAAGCGAGGTGTATAGATAGTTAGACAGATATATAGACATGGACAGACAGACAGACCACCACCTGCTCCTCCTCCTCCTCCTCCTCCTCCTCCTCCTCACCACCTCCTCCTCCTCCTCCTCCTCCTCACCACCTCCTCCTCCTCCTCCTCCAGTGTCTAAGCCATAATGGTCTTCGAGACCGCCGTTCCTCGTAGGGTCGCCGGCCTCTCTCGGTGTCTCTGAGAACGAACGTACGGACGCGAGAGAGGATCTTTGAAAAAAAAAAAAAAAAGGAAAAAAAACGAGAGGGCCGGTTAAGAGAGATATAAATTTATCCGGCGTTGTAGGACGTTTACGAAGAACGGGGCGGGAGGGGGGAGAACACTTAAATAACGAGAAATCGGTTTTAAGATGTTCTTAAGAGAGAGAGAGAGAGAGAGAGAGAGAGTACCTCGGGACGCATATTAAACCGATCTTTGTTCTCCCTTCTTCCTCCTTTCTTAAAAAATGGGTATATTTGGCTCCGGCGAATATTACTATATCCTTATGGTCTCGGCCGCTAATAAGAATATACCGGAAGCTCGCTCGTTCTGGGGCCATGCAAATAGAGGCCGAGGTCCGCTGGCCGCCCGGCCAAAAGTCGGCCTTACAGGCAAAGTTAATAAGGCGGACGGTGTAAAAATGAAGACACAAGCGATAAAGGAGGGAACAGGGACTCGTGGTTAAGGGGGAGGGGAGAGGGAGGGAACAAGGACTCGTGGAGGAGATACAGTCGTGGGAGAGGTAGGAAGAGAGGAGGGGGAGGTGGAGAGGCGAGAAAGGTGTAGCTGATTAGAAGGGAAGGGAAGGAAAGAAATC
>NC_092225.1:23826442-23831442 GCF_036320965.1 Panulirus ornatus | reverse complement strand
TGTGTGTCTGTGTCTGTGTGTACCACTGGAGAGAGAGAGAGAGAGAGAGAGAGAGAGAGAGAGAGAGAGAGAGAGAGAGAGAGAGGCTTAACCTTCGGCATTTCTTGTTTCCACGTTGCTCCCATGCCCGGAAGGGTCAGAGGCAGGTGTTGTGCTCTGTAGTTTTCCCCCGTATATGGGGGGTCGGGTCGGCACGGGAGTGCTGATTCAAAGGCTGTTTAGTTCGCTTCCCTTTGCCCGGAAGCGTCACAGAGGGAGGAGGAGTTCTATCTAGTTCAAAGTCTCTTGGCCGGCCATAGCAGTATTTCCCTGCCTAGAACTCCAGACATAAGGTGTTGTTCAAAGTCCCATATGTATACCTAAGAGAGTCTCTCTCTCTCTCTCTCTCTCTCTCTCTCTCTCTCTCTCTCTCTCTCTCTCTCTCTCTCTCTCTCTCTCTCTCACTGCTTCTCTGCCCTTGCCCCCACTACTTACTTCCAGCCGAGGCTCCAGCTACCGACCGTCGGCAGGTGGTGATAGCAGAGCGCTCCTGGAACTCCACCATAGATGCTCTGTGTGACGAGAGAGAGAGAGAGAGAGAGAGAGAGAGAGAGAGAGAGAGAGAGAGAGAGAGAATGTATGTGTGTGTGTGTGTGAGTCAGCAGCACCCCCCTCTGTCCTGAATCCTTCTCGATGGGGGTTACATACTCCGAAATGTATATATAGGAGACTTTGAATCAGAAACCTCTGCTTCTGAATCCTTCTGAGGACGGAGAGAGAGAGAGAGAGAGAGAGAGAGAGAGAGAGAGAGAGAGAGAGAGAGAGAGAGAGATTGGGGTGGCATGGTGTGGGGGGGTGTCACATACCCCAGAATTCAGGACCTCCTCCTCCTCCCCCAGGTCGTCCAGACTCTCCTGACGACGGCAGAATCGTGGGTGACCAGGGCCGCTGTTTGAACGATTCCCGATAACCCAGACACTTGCTGCCCGACACCTCATTACCATAACCTGGCCCCGGGGGGTGCGGGCGGCACAACCCCTCATTCATGAGGGGACGGGAGAGGAGAGACCTCATGAATGTGGGGGTTAAGGATGGGTGGGGAGGGGAGGGAGGAGATTGAGTTGGTCATGCAAAGAGGACAGTAAAGGATTGGCGTTCTTCAAGGAGTTGCATTGAGCCCGTCTTTTTCTCCTTCAAAAGGGTCGCGCGCCGCGCACACACACACACACACACACACACACACACACACACACACACACACACACACACACACACACACACACACACACGGGCCTCCGTGGTCAAACTGGTAATGTTAACTGGCCGTCAGGCATAATCGGGCCTCCTGGTATCAAAGGTTCGAACTTTTAGTCGCAGGAGCCGGTCCACAGTCCACCCAGCTGTCCATCCTCCCTTAGGGATTTGGTTCGTAAAATGGGTACCTGGCAATGGTGATCATTATGATTGTTAAAGAGCATTTATGAGGGAAGAATAATGAAACGAATTAAGATTTATTTTGTAATAATCATAACAGAAAAGAAATTCGTTTATATACAGTGTGTGTGTGTATTTGTGGGCATATATATATATATATATATATATATATATATATATATATAAACTGGTGACTTTGATATTTTAATGCACCGTGTGTGTTCTGAAATGAACAAGAATTTGAGCCCATTAGTCTCGTATTATCAATGCAATTTGCATGTAATTATTCCCAAACGTATATGAGAATTTTTCATGAATTCCATAATGGAGCGACGGGAGTGAGGGAGGGAGGGGAAAAAATATTTACTTTAATGTTTTTTCAACAGTTTCGTGGAATTTAACGAGTTCATTTGCATAATTGAAAGCTATTCCCTATACTTGCTCAGTGTTACTATATATTCATCAGTGGGGAGAGAGAGAGAGAGAGAGAGAGAGAGAGAGAGAGAGAGAGAGAGAGAGAGAGAGAGAGAGAATCACTCCCAACAATTTGTCAGTTGTCAGTTTTTTTTTTTGTCATGTTGAGAGAGAGAGAGAGAGAGAGAGAGAGAGAGAGAGAGAGAGAGAGAGAGAGAGAGAGAGAGTGTCGGTGTTTGATTTATGTAAAGTGGAGTGGAGTGGATTTGTATTGTACGTTCAACTTATTTTGTAAGTTTACGGAAAATTTATTTAACGTCTTCACTTTAACTTGCAGGGGGGGGGGGGGGGGAAGGATTATGTATGTAAATGTATTCAAAGTTCTTTCACGATTTAATATTCTTATCTGTCTTCCTATCTGTCTGTAAATATATATATATATATATATATATATATATATATATATATATATATATATATATATATATATATATATATATATATATATATATATGTATATCCTGGGGATAGGGGAGAAAGAATACTTCCACGTATTCCCTGCGTGTCGTAGAAGGCGACTAAAAGGGGAGGGAGCGGGGGGCAGGAAATCCTCCCCTCTTGTTTTTTTTTTTTAATTTTCTTCCAAAAGAAGGAACAGAGAAGGGGGCCAGGTGAGGATGTTCCCTCAGAGGCCCAGTCCTCTGTTCTTAACGCTACCTTGCTAATGCGGGAAATGGCGAATAGTTTGAAAGAAAGAATATATATATATATATATATATATATATATATATATATATATATATATATGTATATATATATATATATATATATATATATATATATATATATATATATAATTCAATTTTACATCGTAGCCTTTGCTGGTCGAGGTAGAATGGTCGGGAGGAAGTGTGGATTGTATATGTAAATATTTCCAACACTCAGCGCTCCACCTCCTCCACGTGCAGCTCCCCCAGGAACACCTCTCGCCCGACGCACTTAACCGGCGTACACCGGCCCACATCCGGATTTCCGGACGCGCGCCGGAATACGGGAAAATAACGGCGTAAATACATGTGTGTGTGTGTGTGTGTGTGTGTGTGTGTGTGTGTGTGTATGTGTGTGTGCGCGCGCGCGCATGAATATAGTCCGTCGTTTAGCGCTCCCGAATACCACTCAAAAGGTCCTGGGTTCGAATCCTGGCTGTAGGAGGGTATTATATGCCATATGTATGCATGTACAGGTATGTATGTATGAAATAGAAGGCCACAGTGTTTGAAATAAATTTATTCAAGAAGCGCGACGTAAAAATAGACATAAGATCCAACTTTGACCCAGCTTAAGCGGACCATTCCTAAGCAGTCCTTTCCCTGACCGGTGTAAGATTACGCTAAGCTTTTAGCTTCTCTTAAGTCACAGGTATCCTACGCTAAGCTGTTAAGCTTTTGGTGACTCACGGGTTTGCTACGGTGAACGTTTAAGTAGCTTGGGTAAGTTACAAGTTTTATTTCATGTACAAGGCGTCAGCTTCTGTAAGCTACTCCAAGCCGATTGCGCCAGTTTACCATGAATATATAGAAGAGAGAGATCGCGGAGTATATGGGAAGTGAAGGGTGTGGAAATCACCGTAAGGGATGCAATTATAATTGGTGACTGTGTGGGTTAAATTGGCAGTTTTGCTTGTTTAGCGCGCGCTCACACACACACACACACACACACACACACAGTGTATGATGTCTTTTTTTTTTTTTTTTTCCCAAAAGAAGGAACAGAGGTGGGCCAGGTGAGGGTATTCCACAAAGGCCCAGTCCTCTGTTCTTAACGCTACCTCGCTAATGCGGGAAATGGCGGATAGTTTAAAAGAAAGAAAGATATATATATATATATATATATATATATATATATATATATATATATATATATATGTATATATATATATATATATATATATATATATATATATATATATATATATATATATATAAACTTTATCTTGCCATTCTTGCTGTGTAAGCCTTCTCGAGCCCTTGATTAAAAGGCAGAGAGGCGCCTTTCTTTGCTCTGCTAACAAGATTCCTTTGTTGATTGCCCCGCTCGTGAGGCCCAGCTTGCTTTGTTGTAGTCACGGGCTCGGGGCAAACACAGCAGGCTCGCTGTTGCCAGACCCCGGCTCTCGGGTTCGGCTGGAGAGTTCAATTGTTCACTTTGTTCACTGCGTTCTCCCTTAATTAAGGAACTGTCGATATTCAGTGAATTGAATGAAATTCGGACTGAGTGGTTGATTAGCTGTTCAATGATAGGTTTAGATGAAGGGGGTTAACGAATCTTTATTGTGGGTCACGAGTAAACTCGTTTATCCACTGCGTTTTACTTGGGCGAGTACGTTAAGTAAGTTTATTTATCATTGGCTGATGTATTGAATAAGTTTGTGTGTTATTTATTGTTATTTTTCTCTATTATGGACTTACTAAGTAAGGGCTGTTATTATTGTTATTGGCTAGTATCATAAATTTATTAACTGTTAATTAAGGGTTATTATTATTGGCTACTGTACTCATCAGTTGTGTTAAGTAAGGGCTGATGTTATTATTGGCTAGTATCTTTATTAATTATTAAGTAAGGTTTGTTATTATTGGCTAGTATCTTTATTAGCTGTGTTAAGTAAGGGTTGTTATTATTGGCTAGTATCTGTATTAACTGTGTTAAGTAAGGGTATTAGCTGTGTTAAGTAAGGGTTATTATTATTGGCTTGTATCTTTTGATAAAGTATTTGGGTTGAGGATGACTGAAAAACACTTTTACACCACGAATGTTGCTTTGTGAAACACATGGAAATACTACGGAAAATGTTGCTTGGAACTAGAACAAGAATAGGCGAAGAAAACGGGAGAGTGTCTATGGGTCAGTGAGAGTGATTTTTAAGTTGTTGAGCGCGACTGTGCGACCCTTGAGTACAACTATACGACCCTTGAGTACGACTGTACGATTCTTGAGCACAACTGTACAACCCTTAGGCATGAAGTCCTGGCCAAGACGTCATACCCAAGGGTCGTACAGTCGTGCTCAAGGGTCGTACCGTCATGCACAAGGGTCGTACCTTCGTGGGTCCCCCAAAACAGGTCGTGAACACTTCCTTAACGCATTTTGTTATCTTCCATTTCACTGATAAGCAC
>NC_092225.1:23816442-23823942 GCF_036320965.1 Panulirus ornatus | reverse complement strand
AAGTTTATGAATAAAGTCCGTATATATTCAGAGAGCAGCTCTAATTGACGTATGTAAATGAAGACCATCATAGGTGTGGCACTCCGGATATATATATATATATATATATATATATATATATATATATATATATATATATATATATATATATATATATATATGTGTGTGTGTGTGTGTGTGTGTGTGTGTGTGTGAAACCGGAACAGAGGGAAAGCAACTGATATTTGGAATGACATAAAGATGAAAGTTACGTGTTATTACTGTTGAATTTTAATTACGTTACTCCTCCCTCATTCCCAGTCATGAGGTTGCTCCAGCATCCCTCACTACCCCACCTCGCTCCCTCGCTCCTACTTCCACCTCTTCATCATCATCATCATCATCACCATCAGTTTTCCTCATTCCACCAACCTGTACCTCTACTCTCACAACTTTCCTGTGCGTCTCCCTCCATCGTTGTCGTAACCCTGTCCAATCTTACCCTCGCCTAACCTCTCTCTCTCTCTCTCTCTCTCTCTCTCTCTCTCTCTCTCTCTCTCTCTCTCTCTCTCTCTCTCTCTCTCTCTCTCTCTCTCTCTCTCTCCACCTCCGATACACAATCGCTCATGCGCCCACGAACTGTTTACCTTAATGAAACGAGCGAGCCGTTGGGGAAGAGTGATTTGGGATCCTGTTCCTGTTAATGAACCCGGCTCCGAATATGCATATAATTAACTCAAAGTGCTTTAAAAAAGAAAGAAAAAGAAAAAAAGAAAGAAGGAAAAACATATATTTCCCATCTTTAGAAACAAGAGTTCCTTCGAGCTCGGATCTATATCTCAATAGGGCCCTCACCTCCCAAAGAAAAAAATAATTGAACATATTTCTACATATATTTTGTTCGCATGAGTGGCGTCGTGGGTTTAGGAGATTCGGATTTTGAGCCTGGGTTCGAATCCTCTTTCGCTGAACGTTTTATATTAGGTGATGACGCTGAAGCACGCCCGAAGACATAGATGTGTTAGGTAAGGGTGGTTGAGGGATGCGAACTAGAATTTCTAATGGTGTATGATACTAGCATGTGTGTGTGTGTGTGTGTGTGTGTGTGTGTGTGTGTGTCTGTGTCTGTGTGTGTGTCATCACTCGGTAGGGAAGGGGATAGGAGAATTTGTGAAGAAAAAGCAAGATAAGGTAGTGAAGAAACGTATATATCGTAGTTAGTGAAGAAGCAAGGAAGGGGAAACAGATCGATTTTAAAGAAGTATCGACAAATGATTGGGTTGGAAGGCTTTGCCGTCTGTCCACACATGAGAGACATTCCCCCAGGGGTCAGGGTGATGTGACCCTTGACCCCTACCCCCACCTTTCCTTGTGTTGAACTCGTACACGTCTTCCACTGTGACCCCGAAGAAGAGCGGACGAGACGGAGGCACTGGCCCGAGACCTCCATACCAAAGGCTTCCCACACGATCTTAAGAGATACCAAGGAGGGGAAACTGCCTGTTAGCGGGTCATTAGAGTTATCTAAGAGATGGTTTTGGGCCAAGTTCGGTGAGGGGGGGGGTTATGAGAGAGAGAGAGAGAGAGAGAGAGAGAGGTTCGAGTGCGCGCCCCCGCCCCCCGCCGACATAGTGGCTTTAGTGTTGTTCGATGCGCGGGTTCGATAACACGGGTGTGCCCAGCACTACAGGTTGATGAGGAGGGAATCAGGTCGTGATGTGAGGGCGACGAGTCAAGAGTCTGCGGCTGGATCTGGGATTATCCGGCTCCCAGTAAGCCCGAGATCGAGGGGGGTTGTGGCCGGTTGTCGTTACGATAACCGGATGATCGGATAATGGTGCCCAAGTAGGCCCAGGGTTTGTATCAGGAGATGGAGAATGAGGGAATACAGCGCGGGGAAGGAAGGGAAAGCTGTGACACAGAGGAGGTGGAACTATCAGGGTAGGTGACTGGGAGAGAGAGAGAGAGAGAGAGAGAGAGAGAGAGAGAGAGAGAGAGAGAGAGAGAGAGAGGCTGTGTGGGTTGGTTTTGAGAGAAGAAAGTAATACTCACACTTCTGACACAGAGGGAGGGTGTGAGGTGGTCCCTGGCCATCACTTAAGTCAGGAGGGAAGTACTTCCCCGGGCGGCTGCTAGTCTAAGACGTACTGACGCGGAGGATGTGAGACAGTGTCACCAAGTCGGGATAGCAGTACTTCCCATGGCGGGTACTGTCTCCAGCCTACTTCCCACCAGCGAGTATTACGTCTTGACGTATATTAAGGTAAAAGGTAACGGCGCCACATTATGAAATGGCCGGCCAAACCCCAATCAGAATATTGGGTTACCAAGTACTTGAAGGGGATGTGGTGAGAAAGAAAGAGTAAGGGAGGCAAGGCAGAGAGAGAGAGAGAGAGAGAGAGAGAGAGAGAGAGAGAGAGAGAGAGAGAGAGAGAGGGTGGTAAGAGAGAGATGACTGAAGAGAAGACGAGGTATGGAAAGAAGCAGAAGGGAGATATAGGAAGAGATAGTAATTTTGTGATGAAGTAATTCACAACCACAATGTTTTTGATAAGTTGAGCGATGGACCAGTCTTGTACAGAAAGCCAGAACACAGACCTTGAGGCACAGCACCAGGTGGTGGAAGGTGCCACAGACTGGCTGTGGAAGGAAAACAGACAGACGTTGTATCGGCCGTAGGGGGGTACATAGAAACAGACAGATGACAGACGACCTAGTGGCCCGTGGCAATACCAAATGATATTCTGATATTAACTGAATATCTGTTGTAAATGGATGAGGTTATGATGGAAGAGGAAAGAGACTGTTAGATCAGTACGTGATGGGATGAAAACATTATACAATGTTAATGGTATGGCTGAGTCGTTAAGCACTGGAGAAACTTTCACAATATATTACTTCACACACACACACACACACACACACGCATTGGGAAATGGAATTAGGGGGATTGCACAGGTACATGTTGTGCATTTCCGTGCATGCAGTTGCAACCGGCTGTCTCTCTTCCTGGGCCCGATGCATATCGGATACGCTTGGTATCCGTCTGTATCGGGATCTGTTGCGTGAGGAAGGGGGGCGTGGAGGAGGGGGTTGTGTGTTTGTTGTGAATGGGACGTACCCAAGATGGGCTCATAAAACGACGTATGTTGATCACATCGAACAACCGTTGCGAGGCATTGTACCACAGTGTCGCACACCGTTATCGTATTGTTCTGTCGTAAACGTCTATCTCATCGCATCGGCGCACACCGTCATCGTATTGCACTTGTCGTACACCGTCATCGTATTGCACTTGTCGTACACCGTCATCGTATTGCACTGGTCGTACACCGTTATCGTATTGCACTGTTCTACACGATTATCGTCTTGCATTGTCGTAGAAGGGAATTTTATTGCACCGCCGTACATGGTTATTGTATTGCACTGCCTTGCACCAGTTTCCATGGAGAATCTTAACTGCGGTGGGAGCTGGATCAATGTGCAGAGTGTCTCAGAACTCCCGAGTTTACTTTTAGTTCAACATGAGTTCAAATTGCATGACATGAACTGGCGACCCTGTGTACCCATGGGTCACACAGGGTTTACTCCCGGGTGTGGGTGTGAGGCGGGTCATGCATGACGTGTGATTTGGACGTGTGTTGACCTAAATGTGTGTGTGTGGGACTTGTGAGCCACCCCTAAAAATGTACCTGCATTGCCTTAACATATGCTCTCTCACCCCTCGCTACTCCTGGCTCTCTCGCTCTCTTTCTCTCCTCTCCTCTCTCCCTCTTTCCCTCCCTCCTTTCCCGGAGAACTCGTCCTCCTCCTCCTCCTTCCCATAAAACGCATTTTCCAGAGACCTCCTGCAGCGCCCCCTCCCTGGTGGCCAGCCCTCCAGGTACCTCAAGAAGGCCGAGATATCGACAGGTATCTTGATGGCGAGGGGGCGCTGAGTGCCCTTAACGTCTCGCTGATACACTCCACAGCCAGCGGGAGGCCCTCAAGCCTCTCAAGTGTCTCCTCCTCCACCTCACACTCACGGGGGATCCTTGCCCGGCCCGCACCAGCCGTCAGTTTTGCGGACGTCATCACACTTACAGCACCTAGGGATATCCCTAAACAGGTCATTAACAGTCCCTCACCGCCTTGTGAACCCTGACAGCGAGAGGCTAAGGTGACATAAGCGACGCCCGGTTCGGGGATGGCCCTATGCAAACTCGGGGACCTCCTCGGCGATAGCGTCCAGACGTCGGAACTGCGACAGAGCACCACCCCTCCTCCTCCTCATTCGAGGACGCGGTAGCACAACCATCGCCTCTCTCAGGGTTGCCATTTACATACACGGGGACGTCCGTCCCTGATATCGGCATTCAGCCGTCGGAGGAGCTGCGAAAGACTGCCCTTCGTTCGGAGAGTGACGGCCGTAAGCCATGACTCGTCCAGAGTAGCCGATCTCGGCATTCAGACGCTGGGGGCTGCGATAGAATGTGGCCTTCATCCGACGGGCGATAGCCTAAGCGACGCCCTCGTCTTTACTTGGCCTCATCGAGACTCGGGGACGTCCCCGATCTGGGCATTCAGACGTCGAGGCTGCGACACCAGACCGTTCATCCTGGGGTGATAGAGAGAGACCTGGGCGGCTAGCATTGTGTCGGGGCGGCTCTCATGACCCGTCCACCTTCACTAACTCTCTCTCTCTCTCTCTCTCTCTCTCTCTCTCTCTCTCTCTCTCTCTCTCTCTCTCTCTCTCTCTCTCTCACACACACACACACACACACACACACACACACTCGCGCGCGCGCCTGCGTTTCAAGAGAAATTAACCAGTAAAATATCTTTCTGATTCCATGTCCGCTTAAAGTTATTTTGATACATTTATTGATAGACTGGCAATCAGCTTATTATTCAGGCTCGGTAATTAAACAGATATTGGCAAGCAATATATTTTTTTCCCAATTGATTGCAGTGCCCTTAGGTTCCTGTAATAAGAGTGAACCCATTAGCTATATTTCATTAGAAATATTGAATTAGTGATCATCTTATTGATAACACTGTTATGGAAAATTATATGCTTTTAGATTAAAGTTTTATATTCACGTAGTAAAAGATGAGGTGTTCGGGAGTTAGCTGATCATGTGAGGAATATTTTAGCTTCTAGCAGTAATGCACGGTCATGAGCTTCTGCCCTAAGCTATTTGCTTCATTTCTTTCTCTTTTTTTTTTCATTTTCCAAAGTTGACTGTGTTAGTATACTATTCTGCTCATGTATGCATTTAAGGTCACAATTTACTAACCAGTCCTCTGTTTTGGAAAGTTTTTGTTTGTGTGTAGTTTAATACTTAGCAAGCTGCTGTATCACATGGTTTATGTGTGGCTTTTGACAACGCAATGGTAGGCCGCTGTGACGTTTGTTTCTTTCTCTGCATGGCTTAGCTTTAGCACTCCTTACCCATCCCATATCTTTCGTAACACCTTTATCGACTTCCCCCAACACTTCTTGGATTATTTCCCCATTTTCCGTTCTTTTCCTCTCTCTTTAACCCTTTTCATATTTCAATTTAGGCCTTGAAGAGGCCATCCGCACGGAACCGGACTCTTCAACACACACACACACACTCACACACACACACACACACACACACACACACACATTAAAAGAAGAGAAGGTTGAATATCACGATCGAAAATCACTTGGTCTTAATCGCTCGGGTTATGAAAGATAACACAGAGAGAGCCAACCAAGCCTCTCCGATAAAGATAATGCAAAACAAGGAGAACTGATGCCTTGCTTTATATATATATATATATATATATATATATATATATATATATATATATATATATATATATATATATATATATATATATAAGGAAGACTAATGCCTTTCTTTGGTAATGAGTGATACAGGACGGTGGAGTCAGTTCCATTTTCTTTTAAAGAGAAAATTAGGAATTTACAAGCGAGGCACCAGGTGAGGAGGGAGGGCGACACGTCACTACCACAGGGAGATATATACGTTATCATGGTGGCCACCATGGAGGAAAGAATATGCACCGTGTGATGATTATGTCAGTGTACCCTCAACTCCTCCACCACGACGGTGCGACACCTTGAGCACGACGGTTCGACCCCTTGAACACGACGGTACGACACCTTGGGCATGGCGTTACGACCCTTGAGCACGACGGTGCGACACCATGAGCACGGCGGTATGACACCTTGAGCACGACGGTACGGCCCCTTGAGCACGGCGTTACGACCCTTGAGCACGACGTTACGACCCTTGAGCACGACGGTACGACACTTGAGCACGACGGTACGACACTTTAAGCACAACGGTTCGACCCATGAGCACGTTGGTGCGACACCTTGAGCACGACGGTACGACCCATGAGCACGACGGTACGACCCTTGAGCACGACGGTACGACAACTTGAGCACGGCGTTACGACCCCTGGGGAACGGCGTTACGACCCTTGAACACGACGGTGCGACACCTTGAGCACGACGGAACGACCCTTGACCACGACGGTACGACCCTCATCACGGGTCACACACTGAGACTATATTTCGTCCTGGATGTGACTTGACACTGACGACCTTAACGTCCCTGGCTTGAAGACCACAAACGACCATCCAACCCACGACCCTCTCGGGTATTGACGACCTGACCTCTCCGACCTGAGGAACCAAAAAGCCAGGCCGTCGCACCCAGAGGGGGAAGGGGAAGGGGTGTCGTGCTCACGGGTCGTCTCGCGTTATCACCCTCAAAACGACGCTCGCGTCACGATCACCATCCCCTGCAAAGGAGGAGGAAGAGGAGATGGACGATTGTGTATCATGAAGCGAGCGGTGACTACACCCCAGCCACCTCCATGCCTTAGTGAGGTAGTTCATATTGTGACTCTGTAAGATGGGCGATTATAACAACCCCTCTTCCCTCTTCCCTCCTCTTCCCTCCTCCCTCCTCTTCCCTCCTCCCTCCTTCTTGCCCCTTTGAAGAGCAGCGTCCTCATAACGAACGCCAGGTTCCCCCACAGAAGAGGCAGATATACGTGATTGTATGTCCCTGTTGCGACGTGTGGGGTTATGAAGTGTTTCCGTGAGTGTATGTAAAGTGAGGCAGGCAAGTAATTGTGACAGGGTGTGTGGGTGGAGAGGGGAGAGTGGTTGCTGTATGCGACGGCATGCCGTGCATTAAGCCGTACAGACTGTAACGACGACTTGTACGAACCCTTGGGTATACGACGGTACGGCCCCCCCCCTGAGTACGACGGTACGACCGGGGGCATCATCATCATACACTCCCCCAAAAGTCGTGGAGTCGCGATCAAAGGGGTCGCCCAAAATCTGTCTCCGAGATCAGAAGAAGAAGAAGAACAACAAACGTTTCACATCAGAAAATTATGTCACGAACGAGATCCCGTATATATTTATTTTTTTCCCTCCACTGAACCATCTGCTCACCACAGAGCCACTCTTCCCAGGAGATGGGGAAGGAATAATAGATAACGTTTTGACGGTGCTGATGTTAG